>NC_071259.1:28702219-28939719 GCF_023375685.1 Ictalurus furcatus | reverse complement strand
CACCTAATTGATTTTGAAGGAGAGGGAAGAAGGACTGCAAAAAAAAAAAAAAAAAAGATATTTGCAAGGGGGAACATCTTCAATGCAGTAATTTTTTAAATCTAATATTTCTTCAACAATGTATATAAAACAAATTACAAATAAAATTATTAAACCTATTTCTAGACACTTTTGCACATTTAAAAATTTATTGGAAGATAATTTTGTATTTTATTCTGGAAATAAATGTGTGAAATGAGCAGAAATATCTAAGACATTTTCAAGTTTTAAATAAATAAAAATGTCTATAACTAGGCTATACAACTAATTATCGTATTGTTTCATAAAAATCTCACAATGAGAAATAGTTTTTTTTTTTTTTTAAAGATACACGTTTTCATACAAGTTTTAATTTTTACATGAATTTTTTTTTTTACATTTCTTTAAATAAAAACATATTTTATTTAAAGAAATGTATTGAATTTTTTTTATTTTAATTTCATTTTTATTTAAAAAGCTTATTTGTAGGGTTTCTAGGGAATAATTTCATAATTGAGAAATAGATACATTTGTCTGTATTTAAGATGCTTGCATTTTTATTTACTGAAATCTTGCATCCTTTGCTATTCAGCAATTTCTTCACTATTTTCATCATCGTCTTGATCCTCTATCTTACCAGTCACACAGGAAAAAGTGTGAATAAGTGTGTTTAAGCTGTAATTTATGATACACTGCCATGCATATTAAGTGTTTGTATATACCACATATGCCTGCAGATATTTTTCTTCATAAATCGATATATATACCCAAGAGCAGATGAGTGTTTTTCTCAGAGTGAGCATTCGAGGGAGAAAATAGAAAGAAATAGAGCTTCAAAATCAAATAAACATTGTAGTGAGATTGCTCACTGCAGGGCTTTCCAAGAAACGCGTACTCTGACCGAGAATAGGCACTGCCAATGTTTCAATGTTTGCATTGTGTCTTCCAGCTGATGAGCTCTGAGTATCTTTTATTGAATCTGCACCCATTTAGAGAGCTGAAGATTATGCTGCTGGAGACTGCACTCAGCCATGACAGTAAAAGCCTTACACTACAGTGCTGCTGAGGCTACAGTTGAACGCATCCACCACTACTTAAATCCACATGTTGTTTGGGTGTAGGAGATTTCCTCCAAATGTGTTCTTCATCAATTTTCTTGTCACGTCAGAGAGGGCTGGACTGCCCTGTCACTTTCAATAACGCTTAAGATGGAGCGAGGTGACCTGTACTTGGCCAATGCGCCTTTTTATTGATGGTAGAAAAGACCAGACGTTTTGGCACCAGAGAACCAGAACTGTGCTATTCCTAGCCAAACTAGCCAAAGGTTCCCGGATGTTCTTTGGTAACTGCTCAAGATTCACTCAGAGGAAAAAAAATGTTGCTGGGGTGATACCTTCAAGGGGACAACTTTTGTATGTTTGTATGCATCTTTCACCTAGAAACATTGATCTAGTGTACCTTTAAAGATCTGCATAGAGATGCGTGAATGGAAATTAGTTTTTCGTAAAGTTTTAAAGGTAAACTACATGTACACTTTCTATGTAAAAAAAAAAAACAAACATCCTAAAGTACCAACCCAGTGACAAAAAGGACAATTTAGTATCTTTCCTGCTAATTCTGAGAGTGTTGCTACCCACAGGAACTAATGGTACTTGGGACAGGCTGAGCTGTTTGTCACTGATTGGTTATGCAAAGTGTGACACCGTATAAACAATAATACAATCCCAAATAATCCTGATCAGGGTCATGGTAGATCCGGAACCTATCCCAGGATCACTGGGTGTAAGGATGGAATAGACCCTGAATGGGATGCCAGTTCATCATAAGGCAGCATACACACATCCATTAAGACAGTCATTCACACCATGGGACAAATTAGAGGAGCAAGTCAACCTAATGACATGTTTTTGGAAGTGGGAAGAACCTGGAGGAAACTTACAAGGAAATGGTGAGAACTTCCAATATTCCACATAGACACTAACCTGAGTTCAGGATCAATCCAGGGACCCATGATCCCCTAAATGTAAAGGGCGGATAATAGGGCAAAATAAAACGAAATCATGGGTAAATAGGTAAATCCAGAAAAAAAATAAGGGCAACTTGTAAAGTCGAAGGTAACGAGCTTAAAAAAAGACGTGAGGAAAGGTTCCTAAGTCTGGAAAATGTCTTCTTGTGTCTCTTGGCTAACCAAGCAGCCTATCATCCAAAGAAGCAGTATTTCCTGATAGTCCACAATGCAACATGATACAGAAGAATTTTGATGTATGTGACAGAAAAACAACTTATCCGTGTAAAATATGAACCAACCGCCCCTTTCTGGGAATGCTTCACATGGGAAGCCTTGGGAAGCCATGTTTGGTGTGTATGTGTGTTCTTCACTTGAAGGGAGGATAGGTTTGAAACTTTAAGGAGAGTCTGAGGGCTGGAATAGGACAGGGAGAGGAGGATGACAGAAGTAGGGAGGAGAGACTTTACGCCCGTTCTCACAGTCCTCAATCTCTCAGAATTCCCGCCACTACACTCCCCCAATCCTGTTTCACGGCCAGTGGTTTTCAATACATGGCTGTGTGTGAGGGTGAATGAGCAGGAGGTTCCTTGTTGAAGAGTTTCATTTGTGTACTTTCGGTTCACTTGGGTCATTAAGGGAACTGTATCTATCGCAGAGGTTACTGTCTCCTTTATTTCTTAATCATAGTGGAAACTGGAACCATACCATTCATAAGTTCTCATCCACTCAGCAGATATCAACACAGCTGTCTAACCTTTTATTTAATGTGATCTAGTTTCATATGTTATATGGTTAAGGTGGCTAGTTGTGCTTTGTATAGTTTCCCAGCCACTTCTTGTTTGAATGCCATTCTTTTTTTTTCAGCACTAAAGTCTTTTTTAAAGGGCTCCATACAGAGTGTCTTAAAGAGGCCGGGCAGCATATTGTGTTGTTGCCACCCATGGCTCGAGATCAAAGAGCAAAGTGTGAAAGGGAGCTGAGGTCCAGAATAGGAATGGAGTGGCCGCATAGGGTCATAGATCACTTAACTGATCACATTAACTAGGAAGAACGTGGAGCCTAAGTGCTTCAGCCATGATAGTGGAGCGGTGGCTTCATTTGCAGATGGATAGACCAGAGGAGGATATAATGGGTCAGAGGATGGTGGTCTGAATCTCTCTCTCTCTGTCTCTCTCTCTCTCTCTCTCTCTCTCTCTCTCTGTCTCTCTCTCTTTCTCTCTCTCTCTAAGATATTGGAGAAAGTTGTATCTATACAATTGCAACCTTTTTTTTTTTTTTTTTTTTTTTTTTTAGATCTATACGGTCTTCAAGAAGTATTCCAATCTGTATTAAAATCCCTTTTAAATCCCTTCATAGCACAGAAACAGCCCTGCTAAAAGGTTTTAATGATCTGTTAATAGCCACTCAGGTGATTATGCTGTTCTCATGCTCCTAGATCTTACGGCTGCATTTGACACTGTAGACCATAGCATATTAATTTCTCGTTTGGAGCCACAAGCGAGAACATATTACACCAATATTGGCCTCCCTTCACTGGCTTCCTGTTCATTTTAGAATTGATTTTAAGATGTTAGTTTTAGTATTTAAATCGTTAAATAGACTAGCCCCAAGATATCTGTCTGATTTAATACAACCACATGCTCCATTAAGAGCACGTAGGTCCGCTGAGCAGTTACTATTGGTCGTCCCTCGAGCAAGGCTGAAAAGTAGGGCTGACCGTGCTTTTGCAGTTGCAGCCCCAAAACTAAGAATAATTTGCCTTTACATGTTAGGCGGGCCCAGACACTTTCTGCTTTAAATCTAGTCTTAAAACTCATTTTTACTCCTTGGCGTTTAACTCGGTATGAGAGTTGAATTTATGATTTTGTTCTTGTTTTTTGTTTTGTTGTATGTGTTTACTGTTTTATTCTATTTTTGTACAGCACTTTGGTAAACTTGTTGTTTTTAAAAGTGCTCTTTAAATAAACTTTGACTTTGACTCTGTCTCTCTCACTGACTCATGGGCAGAGGATTGTTAGAAGAGACACGTTTCATGATACATACATACGGATCTATCACTGTAATTAGTTTTGCTAATGTGCAAAAACAAAACTATGAAAATCTATAATTCCTATGTTTTAAAAAATAAATTGCATAGACAGAAAAACTGGAAAAGGTTTTTTAAAAAAAAAAAAAAAAAAAAAAAACTTCCAATCATCTTTTTGCCACTGCTGGAGAAACAGTATAAAAAAAATCACAGCCAATAAAAGTACATCTTATCTTATCTTATCTTATCTTATCTTATCTTATCTTATCTTAATTCCATAATCATAACTTATCACAATATGGACAGAGAATGGTCAGACTTATTCAAGCTGACAGCAAGTTTACAGTAACTCTCTAACTTTAATCACTCTTGACAGCCATGGTAAACAAAAAAGCATCTCAGAACTGCACACTGAATCCAGTTGTACTTGTACAATGACAATAACAGTATTCGTAATCATATTCGAAAGTGCTCATTGTGTTGATCTTTTGATCTCTAAGAACTGCTGTAATCATAAAGACTGTCTTATGCTCATCCCAGGAGCATAAGATATCCCTCATCATATTTACAATATGCATATATACACTATATAAATCTTTATATGGTGATACTGCACAATATTTTATTCTACTAGAACTGCTGATAAAATGCACACTGGATTATTTTACATCAAAATTCTGAATGTATTAAGACAAAGTGAGAAATTTGTGAGAAATGCTTTAATAATTGTTTTTTTTTTTTCTTGTGTAACTTCTCCAAGAAATATTAAAGAATAATTAAATGAAAATTGGAAAACTATCACTGCTGGAATTAATACATTCATAATTGTTTTTCTTTTTTTTTTTTTTAAGAATTTTTCTTTGAGATAAATTTTCTTCCATTATGCTTACTTCTTGGGTTCATTCATCCCTTACTTCATTTAATCAGTCAACTGCTTTCCTCCTGATTTCTTTTTTTATTTTTTATTTTTTATCAAAGCCAAACAAAAGATTTTCTAGAACACCTACGTATTTCTCTTCTAAAATCCATCTCATTTCACATTCAATCTACCAAACCATGAAAATGTGCTGAAATGTTTACTTTATAGTCGAGCCTATATTTCCTCGAATATGTGTACACGACTGTAAATTGATAAGGTGATATGAATATGAAACATGGTGAATTGAGTATCTGTGGTTAATTACAGTATTTGTGTGTAGTTAACCTGTGCGATGGCTTGGCAGCCCGTACAGAGTGTACCCTGCCTTGTGCCCCATGCTCCCTGGAATAGGCTCCAGGCTCCTTGCGACCCTGTAGGATACGCGGTATAGAAAATGGATGGATGAATGGTTGGATGGATGTGTGTAGTTAACCAATATTTGTTGATATATTGCTATCTAAGCTGTCATATCATATGAATTGGTGTGTGTGTGTGTGTGTGTGTGCTCGTGTGTGCGTACATGTTAATCACGCAAATGCTAATTATGTTCATGAGTGCTCAGCGCTCGCTTTTCATATATGTTCCTCTCTCGTTCTGTTCCCTGCAACATAATGAGTTTCTGTCCACCACGTCAGCAACACTGTTAGGATTAGCCTTAAAACTGTCGGTTTCATAATGAGTTCATAATGTCATTTACTGAGGAATAAGAGGAATTAAAAGGAATTTAATCACGGAACAGAACCCATCTATTCGGAATAGATGTTACTCGTCGAATTTCATCTCGCCTGGCATATGGCTCGTGCTGAACCTCGGCGAGGCCGTGCCGTAATGGTGTTTGTTTCCTGTTCTAAATGGAGGATTTAAAATTCAGAGTATTGAATTTTAAATGGATCAGTAGATTGGGATCAGAGTGGAACAGTGCAATTACAGAGCCTCAAAACACAAGAAAGGATGCTTTATCACTCACATACATGAAACTATCTGTATCTGTTTAGTGCTCCAAAAATCCATATCTATTCAGATTTAAACCCAAAATTGGCACCTATACTGGAAGGTTCTTTTTCCATATTAAACATGACCCTAAACCTACCACTACGCCTCAAATTGATCAAAATAAATAAATAAAAGAAAGGTAGAAACCCAAGCATGGACTGTTTCTTGCTCGGACCTCAACCTCAGCTACATCACTTGAGTTCGTAACCGGTCTGGACATGTGCTTGTTCGTTGTAGTTGGATGTGTTTCCCAAAAGATAAGCAAACTTGTAGGCTGACAAACTAACAGCGACCCCGACCGAGCAGTTATTAAGGATGAATGAAAGCTGTACATGGATCATTCAGCTCCGTATGTTCGTGTTAATGAATGTGGTCTTTGTTTTGATCTTGTCAACTTCAAATCTGTCCATTCATTCATGCCCACATGAAAGTAAAACACCCACGATTCTGTGAATTTCTCATTGCACCCCCATGCACACAAAGTCTCATGCCCTGTAAACAATTGAGGCACTAAATAAATAAGTAAATAAATAAATAAAACTATACAGAGATTCAGAATAGTGCACCTTGTATCTGTATTTCTTTCGTACGCACGTCTCTTCATTCCAAATGCATTCATATGCAGTTAAATCCCTAATACACACAGGAAGAATGACTCCATCTGTGGAGAGTGTGTGTAGGCTTCAGAATCTCAGAGCTTGTACATGTGACGTCTTCTCTCCTCATGCGTTGTAATCTCTTTGTGAATGGGATTCAGGCCTCAGGCTGTTCTCATCAGGTTGCTGGCAATCTACATCGAGGACATTACTGCTGCGCTATTCTAACACACACATTTCAACCATGTTCATTGAAATACTATAGTTATTGTACCTCTTCTATGTGACTCGATCAGACTCACTTTACACCATTTAATCTTGCCGTTAGAAACTTGTTTAAATGAGGTTAATCATAAGTTTTAATGAGAAACGTAATATTTTTATGCAAACTGTACGTAATATATTTTTTTAAAATCTAACCGACCACACATGAAAAAAAATTTTCAGGCTTAACGACGTGTTCTGCTGCTTGTTGCAAAACAAATCTAAGAGAGGTTCTCAGATCTGCTGGCCAAGCACAAGTAGATATTGGGCTTCAGTAAAAAAAAACACAGCGTTTAGTTGGTGTACTGTATATGTCCTGGTAAAACTCCTGTATCTACTAGCAAGCCGTGATTGTACAAATGAAACACGACTGCCCCTATTGGTCTCGTCTTGTCTGCACCCGTAGCATGAAATTGCCACATCTGTATGTTTGAGCACATGTCCATACATTACAATAAAGTCATAGGAAATAGCAAATTGCCCCTGTTAGGAAGACAGGATCAATTATGAGCTGTTTGGGAAGGTCGTTGTCATTGCAGATTTGCTTTGGCATGGGCTAATTCCTTCCGAAACCGCAGACTGAATGCTGAGCGAGTAATTTTAGATTTAATTTCTCCTGTGTGGACAATATTTTTTTGCAAAATGGGAGATTATGTTAATTATATTTCCTTGGAACTTGCCATTAGTTTTGGGGGAAGCTTCTGTGTTGAGCCTGCTTACATAGATACATGAATAATTCAGGGTTTCTTTGAGGTTTCGAAGCTTCTTCGGTTCATCTATCTAGATGAAATTTTGCAGAAAAAAAAATTCCTTTTCCTCTTGAAATTGTCAAACTTGAAACAAGAAGCAACATGGCAACACTTCCCTTAAAGTCAACCACAGATCAATTTTCTGGACCGCACCCAAGCTTCCATGTTTCTCCAACTGAAAAAGATCTCAGTGCTAAAGCTTTTATCAACCATAAACTTACAGAACATGTACAGTACATGGGGGGCAGTGTTGGTTTGGTGGTTAAGGCTCTGGGTTACTAATCGGAAGGTCGGGGGTTCAAGCCCCAGCACTGCCAAGCTGTCACTGTTGGGCCCTTGAGTAAGGCCCTTAACCCTCTCTGCTCCAGGGGCACTGTATCATGGTTGACCCCAACTTCCTAACATGCTGAGGTACGTGAAGAAAAGAATTTCACTGTGCATATGTATATGACCAATAAAGTCTCATTATCATTATTACATGCAAATAGAGGCATTGATGTTGATGCATCTGAGGCCCTGGCTTGAACTTTCTGTATTAAACATATCTATCTCTCCTAAATGTATCAATTTTGTCTTTTAGTTTCCTTGCTTTAGACAAGAATTGTTGATGCACCAAATTGTATTAACATTAGAAATAAGCAATTTCAATTCATCACTTTTTTTCAGGTTTTTTTCCCCCTCTAAGATTGTAGGCTATGTTACTGTGTGATGGAAGCTAATTTATTGGGCTAATTTCTTTTATTTGTAAAGCCATTGTTCATTAAATTGAGGTAGGTTTTTTTTGTTGTTGTTGTTTTACAGAGCTTCCCAACACCCATGGACTGAACTTCTGAGCAACTTAAAACCGGATTCTCCTCTTGCAATGTACCATTTCAGCCTTTTCATTCTGAACCTAGTGGTGTGCAGTAGGGAATGCTTCACTCAATATTTTTTAATTGTAGGTCTGAAACAATTAATTATTATGCAAGAAATGCTGTTATAGTAAAATAATCAATAAAAGGCTAGTGTGATGATTCGCACTGATGATTCGAGTTTATTATTTTCAAATAACACATCCTGAAGGTTTTTATTCCTCTTATACCACAGCAATTTGCAAAATATGAGATTTAATTTATTCCATAATGAATGACGTCACCCTTTTTATCCGTTTTTAGATACATTTAATGTTGTGGAACATCAGCAAGTGAGTTCCTGTTCTCGCTTACATTACAAGCAGACATTCCTTCAGTTTCTTTTGAAGTTAATAAGACATGAAAAAGAACAACAACTTAAAGTTATAGCTTTACCTCTGACTGTTACAAAGCACTGATAGTGCAGACTCCTTCCAGTAATGCTAAATACAAGTTTCCTCACAGAAACCTCACAGAACATATCAATAATTACACGTTTTTCTTTGTTAAATAACAACACATTTTTGTTTATTTGCTTATTATTAGACTTGCATGTCCGAAATGTCAACCATATCGCCATGCAGGTCCCTGTGAATGAGCTATTACTATAGAAAAAATATTTGGCCAAGCGCATTAATATAAACCTGCGATTTGAATTATGACTAACACTTCTGTCAGAGCTGCTGTTAAAGAACATGAATCATAGTTGCGCAAGTTCAAAAAACATTTCAGGCATAATGACATAATAAGCAATATTATATATTCAGGGACATGTTTCAGCTATCAGCAGATGTCACCTTCCACCTATTCACCTTCCCACCATTCTTTCCTCATCATCACCTTCAACATGCCTCCACCTGCTGTACGCATGTCATAGCATTTAGAACAACACCGATCTGTTCCTGAACACCTGGGCCGGTCCACCTGTCCTGACAGACTCATTACAGAACCGTGGTATTAATGAAACACTGTGCTCCTCTTTTCTGTCAGAAAGCAGAAAGTTGATGTGCTTCATGGATGACTTTTTTTTTTTTTTTTACCCATTATAAAATGTCCTGTGTAGTAACAGACCAGCCTTTTTCTCTGTAAGACACATCCATCAACAGTCATCTTTGGTACTTCTGCAAGGCGGTACACAGATGTGCAGCGAGATGCCTGGATGTGTTTCCTCAGTCGGGAATCTGTCATCAAACATGACATTAATCTTAATTAGGTTAGAAACAGTGTGGCTCCAGTCAGCTGCGCTAAGCAGAACGGTCAGAGCAAATCCCAGTTGTAGGATGACATGATGGTAATGGGGCTAATAGGAAATGTTACTCTGTAGCAACTATTTAGCATATTGGACATGTGCACACTCCTGCTTTCATTCTTCCATTGTTAATCATTAGGATTTTTAGGTGAAGCTCACTTTGTAGAGAAGAAGGATACCACACTCTCTTAAAAGAAACTCGTTTCTTGAGTCCTTCTATGGAGAATGAGCGTAAAGAAGAGGCCCATGTTGTCGTAAAAGGAGTCAACCAAACCTTACATGGTCAGTAATGAGCTGCTTGATACCCGTAAATCAACTCACATCAAAGACGATGCTTTGTTTGTATGGAATCTTTTTCTCCTTCCTTCAAAGTACATTGTATTCGCTATTGGCTAAGAACAACACTACAAGAATAACACTATATGTATATCATAATATATAAGAAAGATATCTAGGCTAGGAGACTGAAATTATGGGAATCAAGTCACTCATAGTCCACCCAGAACCTTTTTTTTTTTTTTTTAAATAGCATATTTACAGTGCCTTGCATAAGTATTCACCCTCTTTTTCAATTTTTCCAGCTTTTGTAGAACTGGAATGGACTTTTTACCTTTTAACCTAATTTGATATCATTTGAAAGTGCAACATATATCTATATATTTTTTATTTACAAAACAAAGCAAACAAGGCATTTTGGTTCCACCTTTAGCTCCAATTACATCTGTGAGTCTCCATCAGCTTTACACATCTGGAACCTGATATTTTAGCCAATTCTGGCCAGTTACTCAAGCTCTCTGTCAGATTGGATGGAGACTAATGGTGAGCAATCATTTTCAAGTCTTGCTACAGATTCGCGATCGGATTAAGGTCTGGGCTTTGACTGGGCTTGACTGATTCTAACACATATACCAGTTTACAGTATACGTCTTCTAGATTTCTTATAGCAAGTATTGACCTTGCGATTATGCAAAAGTCATTATCAGACATTATAATATGTCTTTTTTTCTGCTTTAAGAAAGGACTCACTTTAGCTCTGTATTCTTCCAAACCTGTGTCTACTAGTGTAATGTTTTATTAAACGAAGAATCACACGTTTGCTTTAGCTTAACTTTAAACGTTTATTTAACACTAGTGCTTTTGTGTGTGTTCTCCCATGACCTTTGAGACACCTGTAGAAATAATTAGGGACCTCTGTAAGGACTTTGACATGCTAAGCTGGCTGTCAGCTGCCTGTCCTGCACTGCACCTTAATCAGCACTTTTCAGCAGCTGTCATTACCAATTGAACACGTTCGGTCAGTGTCAGGGTCAGGCAATGGAGGGATGTTCACTGATTGACTTCTCAAACTATGGAACTGGTGTAGGAGAAAAGAAGCAAGCAACATTAAAAAGTCTTTAGTCTGATTCTTCTTATTCAGCTTGTACTAGCAGAACCTTTTTTACATACTAATTAGTACAGCAACAAGAACAGTTGCGCTTATCCACTGACACATTATTTGCACTTCATTACTTTTATATGTCCAAATTATATATGCAGATTAGATAGTATTGTACATATATTTTCATACAGTATGTATTATTTAATCATATTGTATGTCATTTCCCTCCAATACTCTCTCCTTTGCTTTTGTTTTTTTTTTTTTTTTTTTGCATATAACTCATATTGGGCAGCATTTCTATTTTTTGTAAATAAAAATTGTGTGTAAATGTTTTTGATTATTGATTAATAAGCTGACCATGTTTGCCTCGCAACTCCAAGGTTGGTGGGGTTGATTCCTGCCTCCGCCCTGTAGACGCAGAGTTTGCATATTCTCCCTGTGCTTTTGGGGTTTCCTATGAGTACTCCGGTTTCCTTACCCAGTCCAAAGACATGTTGTAGGCTGGTTGGCATTTCCAAATTGTCTGTAGTGTGGGAGTGTGTGAGAGATTGTGCCCTGTGATGGGTAATCTGTAATGTAATCTGTATGCAAAACAAAATGTCATTGTGAGCCATTGTACATGCATTGTGCATTTCTCTTGATTTAATAAATAATAATAATAATAATAATAATTGGCACCCTGTCCAGGGTGTACCCCGCCTTGTGCCCCATGCTCCCTGGGATAGGCTCCAGGTTTCCCCGTGACCCTGAAAAGGATTAAGCGGTATAGAAGATGGATGGATGGATGGAATAATAATAATAATAATAATAATAATAACAACTAACGTGCACATTTTATGGAGAACAAAGGAAAGTCCATTAGAGGAGAAAATCTGACTGCAAAGACTTTGTTCCGTGCATACACCAGTCCCTCTGTACCTTGCAGCGATGACTAATGAGAAAAATGACACTTTGCCAATGTTGGTGTGAGTGCAATTCTAAGACAGTGGTGCAGGTGTTCATTGCTAAGCCTGGTGCTGCATTTGGTTTTAATAATGCTCATTGTGGAGAAGGCTGACCCACAGCAGGATGTGGAACCAAACATGGTCAGGATGTGTATTTTGTTTAGAACAGGGAAATCATCTGCAGGCTCCATCTTTCCCCAGAAAGTGGCAGGGTCACAATTACTAACCTGCTCTTTCAAAGTCACATTTTCTTGCATTTGCCCATCTGAAGATCTGTTTTGCTTCCTCTGAATACTCAGTGACATTTGTGACCAAGAATGGGTTCTGTATGATCAGCAGCAGTTGTTCTCCAAGAACAAAATCATCAAAGCGAGCCTTGAAGTTGACAAGTTCACCTTGGAGATCTCCAATTTCCTCTGGAAAGCCCGGACTGCTGTTATCAAATCACATACTGTGTTGTTCTGCCCCTGAAGCTTAACGTTGCACTCATTAATACTCACGCGATGTAATGTCTGCCAAAACTGCAGCTGTTTGCATCTTTTCTACATCTTCCAAAAACTCTGTAAACCGAGTTGCCTTATTACTCTGATAAGAAAGCTTTGATCTCCTTCCCAAATGGCCTAAAAACGCTCCAAACCTCTGCCTTTGCTGAGCCATCTGACATCGTTCTGCAGTAGTCATCATCATAGCTGGCATTAACCTCTGCCAGAAAGCCTCTCAGCATATGATTCTGTAGGGACAATGATGCAATCAAAGAGTTGATCAGTTGCATCATTGTTGTCATGACCTCAGCATTCTATGGTCCCAGACTGGCACAAATGCCAGACTGGTGTATGATGCACTGGTAAGATATCAGGTCAGTGTGGTCCTCTTTCAAACGTGCAACCGGTCCACTACCTCTTCCCATCATGGATGGCGCTCCATCTGTGGTGACGCTGACCACTGACTTCAGATCTACAGTATCCCTCTTTTTGTCAACATCCCTTTGATGGCCTCGTGAATGTTCTCTCCCCGTGTGTGCTTCAAGCGTTGTTAAACCCAACAGGTCTTGACAGAATTTCTTCTTTGTTTCATCATAGAATCTCACAAATACCAGAAGCTGGGCATTATCAGTGGTATCTCTTGAGTCATCCACAGCTAAAGAAATGCATGGTGCATTCTATATGAACTAATATTTCAGTTCTTCTAATTGCTGTGGAATCTGACAATGGGATCTGTTTGATCTTTTCCTCCAGCTCATCTTTTTGTTAACCACACTCACATTCGGGAAGTCTATGTCTGATATCGATGGACATTCTGTTTCTGTGTGTCTGTCTGCTGCTTGCTCACAGTTGCGACATAGTCTTTCTCGTGCGAAGATTTTTGCATATATTTGCTATCGGATGAGACGCGGAACTCTTCATGAGAACAATTTGCATAAACAGACGCGGTTGGACGCAGAACTCATCACGATGTTAATTTTTCATAAACGATTCACACGATCAGATCAGACTTGGTTTCTTCACCGGTAGAGAGTGAGAGCAGAGCGCTGCACTGGGTCGATCATGTTCAAAAGCTGTCAGAAATCATTTTTTTGACTTGTTTAATGTTGTTCGGTCCGTATTGGCCCTTTGCTCGATCCGGACACGTACCGCGGCCCGCCATTTGAATATGACTGATGTGGTAGATCCAGAAGACTGGTACACGAAACAGACCTTTTGGTAGGTTTACAGATTACATAAGAGGTATTTTAAAATTCAAACACTAACTGTAATAGGAAAACTTAACTAGTGTTAATACTCGATACTGGTTTAAAATAGATCACAATAGCTTAGAATAGATTTGAGAGAGAACGTTAGTCATTAGGTTGGTTTTGCACCATGCTGATGCATCACGTTCATTTCTGAGGACTTGCTCAAGAAACTCCAAATGATTGCAGTATTTGCACAGCAACCATCTTATGTATATGTATGCATAATTGAAAGCAAGTATAACTGAGCATTAATGGTGAAAGAGTGCTTCCTAATCTTGTTGCGTGTTAAATCTTCCAGTAATGCAGCTCGGCCATTTCAGCGCATCGGCATCCACAGACACAAACTTTCCCTCCTTTTAGAGGGTTCCATTATTTTTGGCCTAAATGAATGTGTCTTAATTTATGGATTAGTTTGTTTTAATCACTATCTTTCAAGTCATTAAAACGAATTTTATTTATTTATTGATTGATTAATTGATTTTTTCAAAATGTTCAGTAAATTTGTGTTTTTAATTGAAGTAAATAAGTGATTTAAACTTGACAGTGTAATTCGTATATAAAATTGACATAACTTATCGTCCAAGTATATAATTTGAAGCCGATCAATTGAGGTTCACGTTATGGGCTCTCGTAGGATATGAAAAAAAAAAATTCCAACTAAATCAATTTTCACGAATACCATGTTTACAAGAATTCAGTTTGATAAATGAGCCCCATTGCATATGAGGCACATCTGTGCACATATGCATTTTTATGCACATAATCTTTTTGCATATATTGCTTTGTTCATATTGCATTTCTGCAATAGGTGAATAGGAGGCTAGTTATTCAGTGTCAGGTCAGTGAGTACCCAGAGTACCCAAACTCACAGCACCCACTACTAATCACTATGTACACTCCTATACTGCTTTGATTGTGTCTTTAAAACACAAAACACTGTATGAAGTCTCAGTTACATATTCCTGCCTTTCTCACCCCTGAGATCAGCCCTGTGCAGTGATTACAGGATCATAAGGATGTTTTCCCTAAAAGCAGGAAGGTGTGGAAGAAGGGCGCATGGTTCACCTCTATGCAGGGGGTTAATGAGAAACGCTGCAGTCACATGATCGGCATGAGGGAGCCACGCTGTGCCAGAGGTGTGAAGAGCCCCGTCACCATGGAAACAGAAGCTTTCTTACCTCAGCAGGTCTGACCCTGCTGTCTGCCACTCCGATGTGTTTAGGCTCACGTAGATTCAGATCCTGCAGAGTGTATCAGTGTGGGTGACCTATAAACAGATGGAAAGGTCCCAAAGGATCACAGCTGCACATTTTGGGGGGGGACCTCCAATTCGTTCATTAAATTCAAAGCTCCTGACGAGTGAGATAATTTCTGCAGAAGGCAAGGAGGAAGCAAGTACACTAGAATAACCTCAAGGACATCAGAATTGAAAACTCTGAGGAAAAATGGTTTAAAAGAAATGAAAATATTATTAAATACATTTCATCATTTTTTGGGCTTTTTTGCCTAGATTATTTCCATACAAACATCAGGTTACCTTTGGCATCTCTGATTTACAGAGAATAATTAAAATGGACATTTTTTTTACATTTACATTGCCAGGAGTAGCAGCAGCAGTAGCAGCTCGGGAATATATTCCTTCTGAGTAAGATTCTTAAGCTATTAGGGATTTAAAGGCCAGAGTTAAATCATCATCATCATCATCGTTAACTCTGTGGATTGGTGTATCTCCAAAAGCAGGACTCGACACCATTAACCGTAGAGGGATGTATAGAGGTATGAAATGGAATGGAACGCCAAAGCAAAGCAAAAATGTAAATCATGTCTGCAGTCTTGGGGTCTTGATGCTGTGGTTGATGAGGATGAGAAATGAACTGTGCAATGATCTAATTCTGCTTGTCTAAGATAAGCTGGAGGCAGATGGAACATTTGCATTTGCTAATTATGAACAGAATTCGTAATTGTCTCTAGAAGCATAGTGGTGGAAGTATACACGAGTCACGCAGCTTTTAGTGCAGCGGTCGTCAATTGACAAACTCGAACCAGTTCAGCTTCTGTACCAGCAAATCCGCTTTTGGGGCCAATGACATACACTTATGTAAATTATTTAGCTAAAGGCAGCTGGTTCCCTGGTGGACTAGTGGCTAGCGTGCGGTGCTCTTATTGCCACAGCCCGGGTTCAATTCCCAGTCAGGGAACCGACCCCAGCCACTAGAGGGTTACACTCTCAGTGCCGTTCCCAAGCCGGGGAAATGGGGAGGGTTGCATCAGGAAAGCCGTCCAGCATAAAACATAAAACCCAGAATCAAAATATGTGGATGGGCCAAACTGCTGTGGTGAACCCGAACAGGACCAGTAGAAAGAAAAAAATTTTTTTTAGCTGAAAGCAGTTCTAGTTACAGTTACCAGCTACCAGAGGCTAGCTACAAGGTTATAGACATTAGATCAGAAAATCGAGGGCTTTCAAAGATTTTTCATTTTGTTTACCTTCTTAGTTCATGATTAGTACATGCCTCAACTCATTATTAGTTCATATTTAAGTAAGTATTAATTCAGGTATTAGTGCATGATTATTCATGTATACTGTTTCAAGCAAGGTTATTCTGATGAACAAATTGCCTCAACCTTAAACTCCTGTGTTTTCCCTTATGCTTCAGGCCTAAATATATGCATAAAGAAAGAAATAAAATTACACGTGCTCAAAATGGCATGCCGAAGTACAAAGTTATCAGGTGATTTCACGCCTCTGTGTCTCATGTTTCCGTTACGACCTTTTCACCATCACGCGACATGGCTGTGAAATCACAGGGCAGGTCAGGTTGGAGTTGTCATGCTTCGTGTGATCTTACTAAAGCCGCAGGAAAAGCCATGAAGATACCATGCATTCCACCATCCCATTTTGTAGTCACAGGGTTTACACTGCTGCAGGCTTGAAACGCTTCATTCAAGTACTATTCAACCCCAAAGCATGAGAGACATGTCGGTTCAAGTGATCTGAGCCGAGGGTCAGGTCAGACAGTGCTAATGTCAGGCCTGGCATAATGCCTTGCTCTCTTTTTCCATATAAGGGCCCTAGCTGTTCTTGTTAGTGTCGTTATTCTTAGTACGGACTCGGCGAGAGGGAAAAATAATGGCATCGGATGGCATGAATGGGGTGCATACAGAAACAGCACTTCACTAGCTTATGTTTAGGTGCAAAGTGCAAACTAGCAGGAACTGTACCACTAATAAGGCTATAAAGATTTGTTTTGACTATAGTATGCATTTGGTTTAAATTCAGGAAGGTGGAAATATATATATATATATATAAAAATTGTATCTTAATTGACTAGCTCAGTGTGCATGTGCTTGCTTGCTTGGATTTGTGCCCAAGCAGGTGTAAGCTTATCAGCCTCAGGGATATAAATCATGCCTCATGAATCTCGAGCCAAACTCCTGTCCACCTCCCGGTCTCTGCTCCAGAGTCAGCAAGTGAATTATCATCGTACATCCAGCCACAAATCAAATGCAAGGTAAAATGATCACGTCGCCCTGTCGCATCTTCGTCACGCTGGTCATTAGTCAAATCTGTCCCAGAAAGCTTTGGTATCAGACTTATATTACAGAGAGCAGCTATAGAGATGCTGTTGGATTGCTAATTGTGTTTGCATTAGTGGAACACGATTCATCTATAATTAAACAGGCTCCCCACAACCCTCTCCTCAGCTTGATCACTTTTTTCCCCCTCTCCTCCCATCCCCCCACCCATCCTCCATCCACTGTCGTCTGTAGTGGTCATGCCGATGTAGCAGTCGAGAAGACATATTAACGAGGGTGGAACTCATGGACTCCATTTGAATAACACACAACTCTTTGTTGAAATTAAAGGCTTTTCTGAGACACTTTGCGCTGGCAGGAACGGCGTACTGTATGTGTCTGACAGGTTTTTGCTACCGGTTTTCTTTTCGACACTTCCCAGCATGATTACGCATTTCGAGTAAACCTACAACCTCAAACCTATCAGCGCTGTGAGAGATCCCCGGCAGCTGTTCTCGATGCAAATTGGGATGTTTCCCTTTTCGATCGAGGGAGCGATGGCGTAGTTGCCTGTAATGCTAGCTGGCGTTCACAGCTAACAGCTGTTCGTGCTCAGGTCATGTTTCCTCAGCGATTAGCATTACCACGTGTAACCGTGTGAGTTGTGGCCTTCCTTGGTGGCTGACTATTTATAAACGTGGCGTGACGTCAATTCAATCAAAGGCTGCCCGTGCTCTGAAAAGGTCGGATCTGACTAATAGGGAAAGCTTTTTGAGCCTGGAACAGTCTGGATAGAGAGAAAAAACATGGGTGCTGTTCTTTAGTGTGACATTTAATCGTCTGATTCTGTGTGGGAGGAGGGGAACCCCTCCGTTCTTGTCTTGTTAATATGGGAAAACCCACCTTTTTCTTTTCCCTCCATCCTCTCTCTTTTTGTCGCTGCCCCCTCCCTTCTTACATCTCCGCCTCTGCAGTAAGCCTCACCCACTCTGCGTCCAATGACAGCTTGAGATGCATCCCCGAGCCCTGCATGACTGCAGAGTGCGTAATCATGAAAAGGGTGTGTGTGTGTGTGTGTGTGTGTGTGTGTGTGTGTGTGCAAGGAAGAGATCAGATTGCGTGGGGGGAGTGCGTAAGGAGCATCGCACCACGTCTTGCTGCTGACAGTGAAGAAATCACGTTTACCTGAAAATGTGATGAAACAGTAGCTCTGGAGGGTCGTTTTCCCATCGGGATGGACCATAATTGCTGGCAATAGTTGGTGTAAGTTACACCTATCCACAATTTGCCCATGCATGCAAATACCTCCAGGTACTTTTGGAGGGGACTCTCCATAGAAAATCAGGGCAAGTCGTTGTATGTAATTGAAGCTCTGGCCTTTAAGGTTTCATTTGAAATATGAAAGCCCCCAATGTTCCATTCAAGCTAAAACTACCAGCAAGGCATTTCCAAATGGCACAATAAATCAATAAAATGAGGAACTCATACACTGCCTGTATTTTCAGAAAATGAGCTCCCAAAATAGCCAAAACATACCATAAACTAGGCTTAGACTAATCTATACTAACCTATCTATAACAATAGATTTTACTATAAATATAGTATACAAATTTGTTAATATATTATAGCTTGTAACACAAGGTTCCATATACTTGAAATGTTTTTCAGGTTGATATACTTGGTTTGAGTGCCAATACTTTTAATTAACCGAAGGAATCAAACACACCATGCTAGTATAGGAAAATAATCAATGATGGGATGTCGCACACTGGCCTGATACAAAGATGAATTTAATTATTTTTTTCATTTACAACATGCCCTGAAGAGTTTCATTCCTCTTATACCACACCACCGGGATGGGGATTTGAATTCCACGTGTGCACGGAGCTTGAATGTTCTCCCGATGATTCGGAGGTTTCCTTCAGGTACTCTGGTTTCCTCCCCAGTCCAAAGACATGCGCTGTAGGTTGATTGGCATTCCCAAATTGTCCGTAGTGTGTGAATGTGTGAGAGATTGTGCCCTGTGATGGGTCGGAGACCCGTCCAGGGTGACCCCACCTTGTGCCCCGAGTTCCTGGGACAGGCTCCAGGCTCCCAGCTCTCCGTGACTCTGTGTAGGCGATTGTGCCCTGCGATAGGTTGGCCCCTGTCCAGCATGTCCCCTACCTCGTATCCCAAGCTCCCTGCGATAGGCTCCCGTGACCCTGTGTAAGATAAGTGGTACGGAAAATGAATGTATGGATGAATTCAATGTCAAACTTTTCATCTATGCACTGCTGCATTTGATGAAGGCGTTAGTTCTTTGTATCACTTACGCTATAGCAGCTATAATCCGGCTTTCCTTCACCAGCTTCTATTTTTTTCTATCTTGAAGTTAAAAAACTCCTCTGTCCTGATGATTTTCACTTGTCCAGTTCCCATGTAAAGTCACAGCTTTACCTTTGATCGTTACAAAGCGCTGACACTGGAGACTCCTTCCATAAATGTTAACTAAACATCTCCTAAAACAAAACTTCACCATATCAACAACTACACATGGTTTGAATCTAATATGCAGAGTGTCCATCATACAAGTCCCTGTGTAAGTTGCTACTATAGAAATTATAACGTATTAGAAATAATGCATTAATACAAACCTGTGATAGAAACCATTCAAAGCTGCTGTTCTAGAAAACTAATCAATATTTTCTTTCTTTTCTTTTTTTTTTTAGGATTTAACAGTGATGTGAGTGTAAACTATGTTCATAAACTATGATTCAGGACATTGTACCAAGTTTAAAAATTGCAGGTCTAAAATCAATTTCTGTATAACACAGAGTAAGTGTGTTCACACTTCTCTTGTGACCTTTGCGACTCATTAAGCACACATTCACTTTGAACTTAACGTCTTACTTTTATGGGTTTGCAGTTTACCGTTTTATGTGCATAGTTTAGACAGTTTATAGCACTTAGCCCCGCCCCTCAGCTCCATAAGTTCCTCCCTCACTCAGCCACACCCATTAAAAACCATACAACGGTGAAATTATTAATGATGTTACCATAAATGTATGAAAGTAGCATGAAAGTTATTGAACGTATATATAAACTTTATATAAAGTTATATCGCATTGTGAACACCATGAATGATGCAAATGAAGTTTTGTGATTGTGATTATAGTTTGGTTTTTTTTAAATAGATTATATAGAGAAAAGATTGTCCCCATTTCAGCATTTGTGTATGATTAATTTAGCAATAATAATCCATATAGCTCCAACTCCGTCTAAATCCTGAAGGATATCGTGGTGTTAGAGGATATGTAATGTAATAGGATACCTGCAATATAAGTAGAGATTGGAGTGTCTTTTTTTTCCTTTTTTTTTTGTCTGTTGCTGAAACAAATAAAGCAGGATGTACCCAAGAGCATGACAAAAATACAGCAATCATTTTCAGGTCACAGACATCACAGGTCAAGGTCAGTGCCCCAGAGGGCAACCTTGGTGAGAATGTGTGAGTTTATGAACCTGTGATTGGTTCTTCTTTTACAAGGACACACAAAATCAGTGTCTTGTGTCAGAGGCAATATTTTATGGCATTTCCGTTCACACACATGACGACGCTACATACTGCTATTGTCCTATTAAAGCTGCAGACCGTATTTGAAGCAGCCAAACGCACTTCGTGTCAATGAGACGATAGAAGCGGTAGTGGGAGATGAGAAAATGATGAATCAGTCAGGAATGTGTGTTATATAAGCATTATGCAGTGAGCACACACTGTTACCTTTGGTAAGCTGAATTTCCTAGAAAGTCACATGAGTTCAAAACATTGCCAAATATGGTTAAATAGCAGTGGGGTTGTTTATGTCTTTCTGATGATGAGAGCCATTTCTGTTCTGATTGGCTGTGTCTCACTCGCACAGTCTCACACACACATGTGGTTAGAAATCAGGCTGCAGTGTGAGTGTGTGTGTGTGTGTGTGTGTGTGTGTGAGTGTGTGTGTGTGTGTGTGTATGGAACACCGTGGTCCGGAACTTTCGGATCTGCGTCACAGCTCGACTGTGCCTCCTCGTTTTCTGATCCAGTCAGGTTTTCTAAAGCAGAGCTCTTGCTGTTCTGCACCACAGAACTTCCCCCTCGGCTGTTAGACAAAAATGACCAGCGACGCTCTTCCAACCTTTCAGCTTCCTCCCCCCTCTGCTCTACAGCAGCATCACGCGCTCTGACGGAAGCAGCTCTTACGCTATAGAGATCATCGTCATTATAATAGCCTCAAGGATACTGTCTTACTCATGCTCTTTCCACCTACTCTCTCTCTCTCTCTCTCTCTCTCTCGATCTCTCTCTCTCACATACATAAAACACACACGCATCCCTGCATAAATATACATTAGGGTTACATCCTTTTAGGTAAAAACGGTAGGAAGTAGGTGGTGCTCTGCTTTGCTAGACACATTTACAAACATACACAGAGAATACTCCTTACAAATGCTTTCCCTTTATTTTGCAATCATCAATATATCATGAATTTTTAGATTTTATGCAATAATAAGGTGAATGTTAAAGTAAAACCTGCTGTACATGTTTATTTAAAAAAAAAAAACTCAGGATCGGTGAATTCTCAAATCTGATTGGTCAGACGGTGTTGTATAATCTTCTATAACACCAGCTCTAACAGTTGTTCCAACTGCAAGGTAAATCACAGGTTTACTGTATAATAATATGCTCATACTAATATGTATCTCATTTCTGGAGTAACTGCTAATTCATGGGGACTTGAATTAGACATGACTATAATGGATTAAAGCCTTCTGTATGGAGACATTTACTTTGAAATTCATGGAAGGAGCCTCCAGTGTTAGTGGAGTGAAGATTAGGCGATTCTTTTAAATAAATTTTCCCATCGTTATTGTTCGTTATTGTTATTCAGAAATCACACAATGGGCTTTGACCGTAAAAACAGTATCCTTCCGTCATTTTCCATACCATATTATCCTACACAGGACTGCGTGGGAGTCTGGAGCCTATCCCAGGGAACTCGGGGCACGTGGCAGCGATGGGGTGCCAACCGATTACAGGACATAATTACACATACAGTGCCCTCAACTAATTTTGGCTCCTTTGTTAAATATGAGCAAAGAAGGCTGTGAAAAATTGTCTTTATTGTTTAATCTTTTGATCTTTTGCTAAAAAAAAATTCACAAAAATACTCTGCTCTCATGGATATCAAACAATTGCAAACGAAATACAGGTTTATCAAAAAAAAAAAAAAAAGTTGTTAAATATAGGTGTGCAACTATTATTGGTACCCATTTATTCAAAACCACTCTGGTGTTTATCGCCAAAAAGCTCTATTCTGGTTTAATCTGACCATAGAACCCGATCCCATTTGCAGTTCCAGTAGTGTCTGGTAAACTGAAGATGCTCGAGTTTGTTTTTGGATGAAACCCTTCCAAAAAACTTGTGGTGATGTAGGTGACTTCGGATTGTAGTTTTGGAGACTTTCTGACCCTAAGACGCAACTAACTTCTGCAATTCTCCAGCTGTGATCCTTGGAGATTTTTTGACCACTCGAACCGTCCTCTTCACAGTGCGTTGAGACGATATAGACACGCGTCCAATTCCAGGTTGATTCATAACATTACCAGTTGACTGGAACTTCTTAATTATTGCCCTGATGGTGGAAATGGGCATTTTCAATACTAGTGCTATTTTCTTATAGCCACGCCCCATTTTGTGAAGCTCAACAACCTTTTGCCGCACATCACAGCTATATTCCTTGGTCTTACCCATTGTTATGAATGACTAAGGGAATTTGGCCTATATGTTACCTCATATTTATACCCCTGTGAAACAGGAAGTCATGGTTCAACAATTTCCTGTTCCTAGTCACCCAGGTGTACTAAAAAAAATGCAAAATATCAATGGGAATATACTTCAAATATATTTTTCTCACATGAATTCATAGGATTGCCAATAATTGTTGCACACCTATATTTAACAAAGATTTTTTTTTAATAAACCTGTGTTGTGTTTGCATTTGTTTGATATCCATGAGAGCAGAGTATTTTTTGGAGTATTTTTTGCACAAAAGATCAAAAGGTTAAACAATAAAGACAATTTTTCACAGCCTTCTTTGCTGATATTTAAGGGTGCCGATATTAGTGGAGGGCACTGTAGATTCGCACATCCATTCAAACGCTATGGACAGTTTGGAAATGGTAATCAGCCTATAACACATATCTCTGGACTGGGGGAGGATATCGGAGTACCCGGTGGAAGTCCCCGGAGGACATGGAAACGCCGCACAGACAGGTCAGAGGTGGGATTTGAACCCCCAACCCCGGAGGTGCGAGGCAACCAAGCTAACCACTGACCTGCATGGCTGTTAATGCACAAATAATTAACAATAAGTACTGAATGGCCAATAATTGAAAATGAAAGGTTGTTCTCTGACTTTTGCACAGTAGTGCAGAAATCAATTGTTTCTACTAGAGAGATTGTAACATTTATTGTAACATCCTGACAGCTTTCACACTTAATCTGAGTGTGAGTGTGTGCTATAAGTGGCAAGTACTCTGCTAAAAAGCAGCAGGAAAAGCTGTGTATTAATAGCCTTCTGATAGCTGGAAGGTCGCTGGCGTTGCTCCCTCATGATTAAGGTTAAGCCAGATGCTGAGCCAGCGCTCGGCTTTTCAATGTGACTGTTAGAGACAAAGGAGTCTTCTTGTCCTTACAGATGACCCCTACACACTCCACTACAGGTCAGACTCATACTCAATGCGCTAATATTAGAAACAGCAATAGCATAATATGACATCTCTGGGAGCACTGTTATTATTATCTTTATTATCACCTTTAACCTTTCAGTTACCTGATCAACACCCAATTTTGATTCAAAGTATCATATATAAGCCGGCGATAAGATAAGGACAGCCTTGGCTGTTATCTGGCAATGACGGAGGCTTCGTTTATGTCTAGATTTTATTTAAAAATCAATACACACATATCTGTGTGTTTATTGCCTGTTATTTCGAATCCTTTAAGTTAATCATTTTTTGGTGCAGCACAACAGGGAAGAGGTTTATGATGAGCATTATCATCAACTCTGTTCATGTGTTCACCCATTAGTCCTATCCCATTTTCCATACTCCGTACTTGTGGCTAATTAGCAGCAAATGAGAAGCAGTCAGCAGTGACATTGCAGTTAATTAGTGTTAAGAAATTGGCTTTTTTATTCCAATTTCCACATAATCTTCCCATAGCTTACGTTTTCAAGGGGGACGGTTTAATAATCAATCCTCCCAGTTTGCATCAGGCCATTCTTCTGTTTAGATGTCACATGAATGTATTGAAATTCCATGACTGCTGTCATTTAGATGTCACAAACCTATTAAAAATCGATTTCATGGCCACTTTCCCAGCTTGCTTTGTGTTCCGCACTATTAACAATAACCCATCAAGCGATCAGCAGACCAAATAAAGTGAGGGAAAGTGCTTGACACGGAGAACCTATGTGTGTGTGTGTGTGTGTGTGTGTGTGTGTGTCCATTTGCCCCATCCATATCACTACAAGGCCTGTTGAAAACCTGTTGATACCAACGCAAAGTCCACAACTGCAACATTAAACCAACAGCAGCAATTACACAGGGTAAAAAAAAAAAAAAAAACCTGCGATATCATTTGAAGCTATGCAAGTGAACTCAGTGGATGCTGATAGTGACGGTCTCATCTGCAACTGATTGTCTGGCACGGTTACGCTGCCGTCTGGCGCTCCAGCCTGACAGCTGTTTAGAGTCCTGCTACGTGCCAGCCTTTATCTCAGCTGCTCTCCAGTAATGCCTTCATTCCCCCAGAATGTACCTCGTACCCTGATGTCATGCCGTGTCTATGCTTTGAAGTCTGATGGAATGCAAGCCGAGAGCTGGCCTTGGGGTTTCCGATGAGCCGATAAAGAGGGTCTCTTAATGTTTTGGGTGGGATCGATGGAGATCTTTAGCCTCTAATTGCACTGTCTGAGAGTAACTACACTTCAGACTTTGCCTTGCCTTTGTCTTCCCCATGGGAGAGTTGACACAAGTAGCACGTGGGTGGCAAGATGGCGTGTGTGTGTGTGTGTGTAGCTAAACTATAATGAAAAATGAGATTCTTAGCAACTGCAGGTTCTTGACTTGTCTGTAAAGCTTTCAGACATGAATGGTAAGGCGAAACAAAATACTTCTTTATTGTTCACACGTCACAATTGCACTAGTAAGCTGTACAAGTTTCCCTTGTTTAACAGGCTGAGATTAGATGACGTATATAAAGGGGGGAAAAAAATTAACAAACAAGAGATACTGGCACAATACAATACACATACAAGATACAATATAAAAAAATACCAGTTTCATGCAACTATATACAACATTTACTAATTGTATACTAACTTTATACAAAATACACCAGTTCTATGCAAACAATACACAAAATGCAAATTTCATACAACTACAGCACAAATATTTTTGTACATTGTATAAATTTTTTTTTAAGTATTTGTTTAATAAGTGTTTAATAAGTTTTTTTATTATTATTGTGTATTCATTTATTAAACAAATTCATTTTTTTTTCAATTTGATATGATGCAGATAAATCAAACAAAGGGAAGTATATCATATTTCAATATAAACTTTCATGAAATAATAGTTCAATCGGACACGGTGAAATTTCAGATTCTATTCCATTTCACAGTCCGTTTAAAGTCAACAAGCACATGTAACATAAACCAGCGGACATATAAAACATAAAACACATAAGATCTCCCTCAACCAAGACTCCTACTCCCGGAAGCACCAAAACGAATTATCTGCTTTTGTGGGAGATTAATAGTGCTGCGCTTCCTGGAGAGATCTTAATGTAACTTCCTGTATTCATTTATTCATGTGAAGCCCCAATCCACCCCCCAAATGGACACACACACATACACACACCACTGCCCCAACCCACAGATCCATAATGTACCACATCCTACCTGCCTGTTAATGTATCTGTTACACAGGCTAAATGTTTCCCTATGGAACATAAATAGTACCATATATTCGGTCTTGAGCATGCCATGTTAAATGGCATCTTATTTTCGATTTATCCATAGATTGCTAACATGAATTAAGGAATCATGGGCACAGACTCACCCAAACTGGACAGTTGAAGATTAGGGGTGGTGGGGGGAGTCATCTGCTCTCCTTTTCCAGTAGTTACATGTCAGTTTGGGTGAGTCTGTGCCCATGATTGCCTCAGCTTCCTGTTCTTGGGTGAGAGGTGTGGAACCTGATGTGGTCTTCTGCTGTTGTAGCCCATCCACCTCAAGGTTCAATGTTTTATGATTATATGAGTTACTATATCCTTACTGGGAGCTGGAACAGTTATGGAAGAGATTTATTTATAATTAGATTATCCGGGGTTACCCAGATGCAGACGGCTTCCCTTTTTTGAGTCTGGTTCCTCTCAAGGTTTCTTCCTCATATCATCTCAGGAAATTTTTCCTCACCAACGTTGCCTCTGGCTTGCTCATTAGGGACAAATTCATCAGTTTAAAAGTTAGATCTGAAATTGATATATTTCTGTAAAGCTGCTTTGTGACAATGTCAATTGTGAAAAAACACTGTATAAATAAAACTGAATTGAATTGGTACCAATCTGGGCATTTTACTCTGACCGCTCTAATCAACAAGGCGTTTCCACAGACAGAGCTGTTTCTCACTCAATGTTTTTTGTTTGTCACTGTATTCGTTGTAAACTCTAGAGACTGTTATGCGTGAAATTCGCAGGAGATCAACAGTTTTGGAAATACTCGAACTAGCTCATCTGGTACCAACAACCATGCCATGGTTAAAGTCACTGAGATCACACTTTTTCTTCATTCTGATGTTTGATATGAACATTAACTGAAGTTCTTGCCCTGCCTTATGATTATTATTATTATTATTATTATTATTATTATTATTATTACTTATAAAATATGCAAAATGCTGTTTAAATCCAATGGACTGGGAGCTGGTCCTAGTTCCTTACTCTAACTATGAGATGCATTATGCACAGACCCAGGAGAGGGACTTGGAAAGATAAGTCGGGAAGTGTGAAGTGGGAAATGATTGGATTTACTGGCAGTGCAATGCTGTATTATATTTTACGGTACATATAAAATCACACTGAAATCCATCACTAGCATTCATGGTTGTATTTCCTTGCAACATGTTTGATGCAAAAACATTTCTGGCCACTTTCTTCCTGTTTGGATGTGACCACAGGGCCTGTGGGAACTTCCTGCTACAAAATGTAACCATCGGAAAGCACACTGAGATCAGGAAAAGTAACCACAGTGTTCCTCAATTAGAGCCTTTTATCTGTCTTCTATCTTTTTCATGCTTATATAACTCACACACATACTAGCAAATAGACACCAGCAGAACCAGGGAGAGTATGTGTAGTTCTGGCTTTAATTTGGAAGTCAGTTTTGCTATAACGCATGCTCAAATCAATGCCAATCATTCTTTTTATTCTGTTGCCAAAAAGGCGTCGATTTGCCTTTGATGTCCAATGTTTGGAATTAATTCAATGCATTATGATCTATATCAGCATTTAGCCGTGTTTAGGGTGTGCATAGAAAGTCGCAAGCATGGCGCAACAAAGATTAAGCATTGCCCAAGTTTATTCATTTAAGTAATTTACAACCAACAGTGCCATTTGTCACTGTAATTTCAGCAGAAATCTGTTAATGTGTTTCGAGTCTCTAATATCTACATAAAGAAATATTGAGTACATTTATATTCAGTTCAACTCATTATATTAATGAATTAACTTCAAGAATATAAATCAGATTTCCTTTTCGTTAACATTTTATATTAAGGATTACTTATGTCATATTTTTACAGCATTATACTGCAGTGCTGTTGTTTTCTCTATTCTGATTGGTCAGAAGCTGTTAATTAATTTTCTATAACAGCAGCTGTGACAATGGTGGCTTAGTGGTTAGCATGTTCGCCTCACACCTCCAGGGTCGGGGCTTCGATTCCCACCATGGCCCTGTGTGTGTGGAGTTTGCATGTTCTCCCTGTGCTGCGGAGGTTTCCTCCGGGTACTCCGGTTTCCTCCCCCAGTCCAAAGACATGCATGGTAGGCTGACTGGCATGTCCAAAGTGTCCGTAGTGTATGAGTGGGTGTGAATGTGTGTATGGGATTGTGCCCTGCGATGGATTGGCACCCTGTCCAGGGTGTACCTCGCATTGTGCCCGATGCTCCCTGGGATAGGCTCCAGGTTCCCCGTGACCCTGAAAAGGATAAGCGGTATAGAAGATGGATGGATGGATATTAGGTAGGTAGGTGGGTGGATGGATGGATGGATAGATAGATAGATAGAGCCTATCCAATATTAATACATTTGTTCTAATATATTATCGTTTCTATAATAACAACATATACAGGGACCTTGTATGGCAGATGCTCCACATTAACACATCTAAAAAAAAAAAAATGTCTGTAATTGCTGGAAAGAGATGTTTATTTAGCATTTTTTGAAAGGAGTCTCCAGTGTCAATCCTTGCTAATGCAACAAGCTACTTTTTTTTTTTCCATATTAATTTGAAGAGAAATAAAAGCTTAGGGAAAGTTAGCTGCTATACCATAACTGATAACAGGGCATTCCACAATGTTACTTGTAACTAAAAATGGTTAAAATATAGAATGTGTTGTTCTTCAAAAAATACAAAATAAAAATGCTATAGTATAAGAGGAATAAAACAATTCAGGATGTGCTGTTGATGGAAAAATAATTACTTCAGAGTGGTGACAGGTCTCGGCTTCATGTTGTGCCACAGCACACCACCCCTGCGTGGACTACTTTTTATAACCGCACGATCTGTCGTGTGTTTCTCCGTACGTATTTTATATACTATGTAATGTACCTTATATATTAACTTGTAACTTTCAGATTTGAACATATATTTTGTTCTACGTGGGCGAAGGTGGTTTGATGCAGTTGATATTTGATATGGAAGAAGAAACAATAGTTTCTCCATCAAACATGGACAAGGTTTGCTCAGTGAAAAAAACGTTTCTGGGTCAAATAAGTAAGATCCTGGCTATTTTCCACTTAAAAATCATTTGTGTATAGGAGAAGCAGAGATTTTCAATAAAACCAGTTCTAATTCTAATGTAATACAATGCACGGATCGGTTCACTTCTAACCACCATTCCAAAACAAACCCTAAACACACCGCCCAAAACTCAGCCCATTTCCTTTCCACCATCTCCCTTTCCTTTGCACAAAAGCGTGAAAGCTGATCACATGCCTGCGTGGAGCCAGAAAGGAAAGTGAGTAGATTGCTATATTTAGCAGCCCTGGCTAGTCATTAGGGTTGCTGTGGAGCTAAATTTAGACCTGCACCCACACAGCAGAACCGGACGTCATGGAGACACGATAACTGACAGCCCCTGACCCTTGTGATCACTTCCTATTGCTTCCATTACTGTCTGTCTGGTTAAAATAGGTAGTTGAAAATGAGATAAGACAGTGAACATTTGTAGACTATTATCCACAATGGTTAAGGTGTGTGTGTGTGTGCCAAGTATGAGCTGCCAGGCGTCTACATCTGTGGCTGTTTCTCTGTAGCAGTCCGGAACAGCGTGTGTGAATTATTGAGCAGATGGCTGGTTTAAGCAGGGAGAATGCTGTTGCGGAGTATCACATATCAGCCCCACTCATAACCCCAGGCTTTACATGCACTCCAAAAGGGCTTCTCCTCTGGCATCCACACACACACCAACTCATCATACATTTATGCACTCTGCACACGATTCGGCCCTGAAGGGAAGGAGGAAGGATGTAGCGTTGGAAATGAAAATGTTTTAAATGAGGATTCAAATAAGCATTATTAAATCCATTGTGTCAGTGTCGACATCAGACAGAAAAAAAAAGAAAGATAAACATGTCACATATGTCTCACATATAAGTAATGATGCCGTGTCCTATAGCATGATGTGTGTGTTTTTTTTCCCCCAGCTAATAATCTCGACTGTCAAGAAAGGTGTCAATCCCTGAGATGGTCCAATTACATGAGCATCCTGCAGCCACAGGAAGCCCGAGAACAGACAGGATTATTGACAAGTCCTGGCTGCATTGTTTTCTGCCCGCGCTCAAGATGGCTGCTGCTCAAGTGCTTCCAGTAATGGGCTTTCTCCACATGTGGACATGTGCAAGAGCTCGATAAGGATGTTGCTTGCCAAGCACCTCAGCATGCACACCTACTGAGCTGATGAGGAGACTATGGAATTGTCCATGATAGCCAATCACTGAAGGTTTCCCTGCTTTGAAATCAATTGCAACGTCAGTTACTGAGACAATGTTATGTGTGTAAAGCAGCTTTGGAAAAGCCTTCACATGATCATATTTTAGACTTTTTCGGTACATACTTTACCTTTTGCATATGTCTCACACACAAGTAAAGTTTAAGAATTACATCAGATTTTCTATTGAAATTCAACTAGTAGATGCAATGCCTACCTGTACATTTTAAAACCTACTTTTAGAAAAACAACATAGCTGACAAATTTGACAGAATTATGAGTTTACAACGGGAAATGAGTTGTCACTTTGATTATCAGCATCATCCACATCGGTCTCAGTTCAGGTCATTTAAACATTTCAAAACTTTTCCCATCGTTATCTGTTCAGACTGTGTAGGTGCTCTTCTCTGTTTTGATGATGATGATGACGTGACAGCTTGAGAGTATTGTGGACATTTTAATAGTCATTGGGTGAGGAAATCAGTCTTGGGCAATGTCCACATTAATCCGGAAAGATCTAAATGCTAGATTTTCATTGTAAAATGATCTCCATCTACACTGGCATTCTTGCTCAGATCCTGGGGGTACTGTAGGAATCTAGAGGGGGAATTGGAGATTAGTGCTGCTCTATTGCTTGATCTTTCCTCTGGATCTGACTGTCTGGTACCTGCTTTTGGAGCTTCCTACGGTATGGAGAGTCAAGCCACCCTCTCTGACTCTGAGGAGCCAGAGGGGGGAGCCAGTGAGAAGGAGTACACTCCCTCACACCACAGAAAACTCCCCTTTTTCCTAGAAATGCACCATGAAGTGTCACACTTCTGGGGAAATCCGTGTTTATAACCCTGCAAGTTGGATTATTTGACCATTGTGGGGGATAGACAGTACGACTATTTTGCTATGCCGAAGATGGAGGAGGCACTTGCGAGCCACCTCTCTCCACCGACGGCAGCAAAATCAGGGAGGCTGGCTTTGCCATCCAGGCCATGTAAGACCAACTCAGCATTGGTTGGTGAAGCCTATGCGGCACCCTGTCTTGCTTGTGGGTCTCAGAATACAATGGTAGTGTGGTAGACCTACCAGGCAGACCCACTGATTTGTGAGGGAGGCACAGAAGTTGAGTGTCGTGGCCTGTCTCCCCCCACAGAAAGCCAGGGGGACCGGGCGGCCACAGTCGCGGCCTTCTAGTTGGCCTGATTTATAAATGATAATCAGTGTTGAAAACGCAAAAAGAAGTGGTCCTGAGAGGCCGCGAAGGGAGGGTTCGGGGATGAGAGGTTGTTAGGGCAGTTAGCCCCCAGTATTACTGTAGGGCTCCCATAGTCAATGTCATCCCAAGTTTTCAATTTTCTCTGGTCAGCTAGCTGTCACAAGGCAACAAAAATCTGATGCTTTCCCTCCAACAAAATGTGGAAAGTTAACATCACTAAAGACCATCAGGCAGCGTGGAATCTACTGAAAAATGTGTCTCCATAGGTTCTAACCTCCATAGAAAGGGGTTCCTGTCCAGTTCATAGCTCGACAGCCCCCCCCCACCACCACCACCACAGTAGTCAGCACACTGCAGAGCCCGACATTAGCCCAGGAAGTAGATCTCTCTTGGACAAAGGGGCCATAGAACATGTACCTCTTGCTCTGAGGGATGGAGGTTTTACAGCCATTATTTTCTGGTCCAAAGAAAATACAGGGAATGTGACTAATTTTAGATCTGCATCATCTGAACCATACTCTTCGGACATACAGGTTCACATACCGTTGGGCCCATTGCACATGATGCCGTTCATGAAACTAATTTTGAGACCTTTTGAGACTAATCAATGTCACACGGCAATACCTATATGCTCTGAGAACTTTGAGATGTCTCTTGTTGCAAGACGGTAATGTCAGACGCCTCCCTCACGGTTATTCCTAAGTGCCTACTTCTGCTGCCCAGCCGGTAGTGTTGCAGGCTTTCTCCCCTCATTCGTTCCTAACACCGGAATGAGGAAGATTGCTCCAACTGTGTCAAGTGAGGGCTCTTTGTACTTACGTCCACCGCTCCAGCTAGTGGTATAAGTCAGAGCAGTTTCTGGTCTGCTTGGCAGTGACAGTAGAGGTGATGCTGTGTCAAAGCAGCACATCTCTGTTTGGATAGTGGAAACAATCTCTATTGCTTATGAGGTGTGCAGTCTTGCTATGTCTCTGGGCATAAGGGCTCATTCCACTAGAGGGGTCGCCTCCTCAAAGGCTTTATCTAAGGGATACCCTTACAGGATGTGTGTGCTGCTACGGGGTGGTCTATGCCACACACATTCACTAGGTATTACAGTTTGGCCTTATTGGCCAGCTCGAATATGGTTCTTGGAGATAATATCTCTGCTGGATGGCACTCCCTGAGAGATTCCCGGATTTATTGTCTATTGGGTTGATTTATCACCCCTGGCTGGAACTATTCAAACTGTGAGTCTGGTCCCTGAGTGGCACCAGCTCATAGAGTCTAGACTCTCAACCGATGTTGTAGAGACGATATTAAATGCTAGGAACATCAGTGAGATCCAGTAAACTGCGCAATGGCTACAGTCCTGGAGTTCTTACAGGAACATTTCTCAGGAAGGTTGGCTCCTTCTACAATTAGGGTCTATGTGGCCGCCATTTCGGCCAGCCACGCCACTACTGATGGAGCCTTTGTGACAGGCCATACCCTCAGTATGAAGAAGTGGGTATACTTGTTCCCACAGCGTGAAGCTCATGCAATGTTGAGTTCACTTTGAAAGGGAGAGTCTGGGTTATGCTTGTAACCATGTTCCCTGAGAAGGGAACTAGATGTTGAGTAGCTTTGTCATGCTGGGGCATGCCTGTGAATTGTGTCCTCACTTCAGATAATAGAGGCTGATGATGTGGTTTACAGGCACCATTTTATAATCACACGATGTGCGATATGCCACCTCACCTGACCACGGCAGGCCTACAAATAGGCATAATTTCACACGGACACAAACGCCTCGTGCGTCTTCCCACAGCATGATGTGGCGCTTCCACGCAACATCTCGTTCCTTTCTCAGGAACAGGGTCCTAACCCAGATGTTTTCAAACGTTTTCCAAAAATTGCTCGTCCACACTGAAATGTCTGAAAACTCTTACATCCCTATACTGCACATGCATAGAAACGTAAGCAGCTTTGGGCTGCGTCATTTCCGTCGGGCATTTATTTAAAAATGCAATCTGAAGGTTGTACAAAGTGACATTAATCTTTACTGATACTATCCAACAGGCACAACAACTGCAGTACAACATCGTACAGCATCTTGTTTGTTTTGAGTTCGATGGGTCACGTGACTGCGTCACATGACTAAAAATACGTAATCAATTTTTGAATATCTCAGTTTTAGCCTAAATAAAAACAAAATTAAAAAAAAAAAACCTGTGCATGTGAAACCACATCTAATTACATTTTTGAAGGTTTCGATGGCTGAAACTGTATCAGTATGAAAAGAAGAATTGGAAGATGAATCTTTTCCTTCAGTTAGCATTCTTCCAAAGTCTATTATAGTTATACTCCACCTAGCAGGAAACATGGAGAGAGGTTTTTTTTTTCCTTATTCTTGTTTTTCCTTGCACTGCTTAGATACAGTCTGTATCTTCTGGTCGGTCAGCAGAAATCTGGCACAGACCAAGCTCTTTTGCAAGAGCCACGCTAGCACACGTATTTATGGATGTCTCAGCCCTCTGCTGCCAGATCTTCTCTCTCTCACACACACACAGACTGTCCGGCATGCACACAGATGTGCGGCATCTACACAGCTTGGCTGGCCTCAGATGCCCTGAAAAAGAGTTCAAGCCTCTTGCAGTTCCACAGTGAGAGAAGTAAAAGGAGCTCAACAAGATTTTCTTTCAATACAAATATAATGGATTGAAAATTAAGACTTTTCAAGAAAGTGGAATTAAAAGAAGAAAACATAGTAATCATAAAGCTAAAACATATTTTTTTAGTCTTCTCCCTTTCCTTTAATTCTCCATCTCCTCATTTCTGCAGAGCATCTCCCTGCTGCTCCTTCATTATGGAGGAGCTGCCATGCTGTGTGTTGGCAGAATTGGAGAAGAGGAATATAGAGGTGCGGGAGATGGGGGAGGGTGTCGTAATGTTGCGGGATGTAGATCATCTGCTTCCTCCATGTAAGTGCTTCAATTAGTGGCTCGAGCTACTGTACGAGCATGACCATGAAATCAACACTACAACCTCATCCTTAGGGAAAGGAGGTGAAAGAGGAGATGGAGGTGGTGGTCATGTGGAAGATTCTGAAGATGTGGCCTGGGAAAACCCTGTATATAGTGCTGAAGATTACTTCTGTTGCTAAACTGAAGTATGATTCTCTCTTTTTTTTTTATGGAGGTCAAGCACAAGTAAATATCTATCTGCTCACACCTAAAAGTGAAACTTCTTTCATTTAACTTGCATATAAAGATTCCATTATAATTCCACTGAAATACACCAACACACCAATTGCTACGATTTTTTTTTTACTATTACAATACAATATGTAATAAATAAGATCTCTCTTTATGAAGTATAAAGTATAAAAGCTCTCTTTATACCAGCCATTATTCCAAGACTAAAGACTGAAAAGCTATTCAAAAACCTATTCAGCAAAAATGAATGCAAAATCAAGCAAACTCCGCAATATTCTCAGGAGCTTGCAATTTTTCAAAATTAACATTAAAAATTAAACATTGTTTTTGTGAAATATAACTTTAAAAAAAAAAAAAAAAAATTGGCTGTTTGCCAGAACTCGGGCACAGTGACATCAGAGGGGTTTTCCCAAATCGCCACACATACACTATATGGCCAAAAGTATGTGGACACCTGACCATCATACCCTTTTGCTTGCTGAACACCTCATTCCAAAGTTGGTCCTCTCTTTGCCGTTATAATAACCTCCAGTCCTTTGCAAAATCTTTCCTCTATGAATTTGTAGAAAGTGGCTGCGGAGATTTCTGTCCATTCAGCCACAAGAGCATTAGTGAGATAAGACCATGATGTTGGATGAGGAGGTCTGGGGTGCAGTCGACTTTCCAGTTCATCCCAAACGTGTTCAGTGGGGTTGAGGTCAGGGCACTGTGCAGGTCACTCAAGTTCTTCCACTCCAAACTTGCTAAACCGTGCATGTCTTCATGGAGCTCGCTTTGTGCACAGGGGCATTGTCATACTGGAACATGTTTGAGCCTCTTAATTCCAGTGAAGGGAAATCCTTAATGCGATAGCATGCAAAGACATCCTAGACAATTGTGTACTTTCAATTTTATGGCAACAGTTTGGGGAAGAACCACATATGGATGGATGTGATGGTCAGGTGTCCACAAACTATTGACCACATAGTGTATGTGTGGATGTGTTATTGTGGATTATAGGTCTCTTTTTAAAAGCCTCAGAGTAAAGCTGAGCTGAGTTGGCCATATAGAGGGCGGTTGAAGGAAGCTGCTGTCCACTTGACTGAAAGCGGGGGAGAGAGAGCGTCGTGTCAGCAGGCAGGAAGATGGATGAGAACTAAAGCAGACAGCAGCTGAGTCTCAGCGCTTCACTGGGTGTGTCCATTACACACTCATCCCTAGTGCACTTTCTTTCTGTGCTTTCACTATATCATCTTCCTTTGTATCAGCGCTTCTTCCAGAATGGGTTTTGTGACGCAGCCCAACATGAAGCAACACCTTCTGACCAATCGTATTCAAGAATTCAACAGTGCTGTGGTAGAAAACCTAAGGTTATCCAAACACCCTGAGTTCTGGAAAATCTCAAGTCTGAATGGTAGGTTTTTAAAAAAATAAATAAATAAATGTATGCAGGGAACTACAGATCCTACAGTATGTGAGGATCTTTAGTATGCCACATTATCATAATCAGAAATCTTGAGCCTAATACCCGAGCGCAATCCTGAGCCAGAAAGCAACTCTTCGCCATTCCTGCCTCAGGAATCATCATCAGCAGCAGTAGCAGCCTTTCGTCAGGGCTCATATGAGACAAAGTAATGGATGACTTCTTCTCCAGCTGCTTCCCCAGTAGACCATTCAGCTGCGACAGTGCTGTGATCTTGTCTCAGCTTCTAGGCCTTTCTAAGCCTTGCAAAGGGCCGTACACTTTGACAGTCAGATGGGATGAGATAGAGATGAGATAAATGATAGGCGGTGCTGCAATCTGAGATTCGCTAACATGGTGATTGTTAATGCATCTGCCAAATGGCGGATGGTCGCACTTCAGATTAAAACAGATTCAATGATCACCATCAGGATATAAGATACTAAACTATACCATTGCTTGTCATTTGGATGGTGCCTTCAAATCGACCTTAGTCCCTTAGTATGAATCTTTAACCTCAGAAACTGAATGCAGGATATGTTTCAAAATCATTGAAGGTATCTAATTAGACCTTAAACACCATGGTGGTTCCTTCGGCGAATGTATACTACAGTACATTCACTTTTCCAGAAGAAGGATACACACTAAAGGTACACAAAACATACCCCTTAAGGGTACCACCTGAGTGACAGGCTATTGACCTTTTTTTAAAAAAAAACAAAAAAACAAAAAAAAAACATATAGGTACGAGGGATGTAATCAAATATGCATTTATTAACAGATATGTACACAACAGAATATTAACAGAACATCAATCTATTCATTTATTTTCTGTACCACTTATCATACACAGGGTTGTGGGGAGTCTGGAGCCTGTCCCAGGGACACCCTGGAAAGGGGGCCAGCTCATCACAGAGCACAATCATACACATTCACACACTAAAGACAATTTGGAAATGCCAGTCAGCTTGGGGGAGGAAACCGGAGTATCTGGAGGAAACCCCCAAAGCATGGAGAGAACATGCCAACTCCACAAACACAGGGTGGAGGCGGGATTCAAACTCCCAACTTTGATGGTGCGAGGCAACCATACATATAAATCCAAGGCATCCTGTTTACTTTTTTTTTTTTTTTTTTTGTAAAATGACTTGAGAATATCACGACTGGGTCAACAAAATAGTTTTGAGAACAGGATGATTTTCTTTAAATTGGGTGCAAGCAAGTGGTCAGATATGAAGCTCACAAGAAAAAAGACCACATTTCTTAACACAATTACAATACATTAACAGCATCCTTAGTAAATATAGGTTTAAATTTGAATGCAGAGACCGTTACGGATGTTTGGAGCACTAAATAGACACACATACACATAATTGCATTGCGTTATGCACTTTTCTACCCCTTATCCAACATGATCTTTGTAGGAAGACCGCCTAGGCCAAATTAAAAAGTAAATAGAACATTTCCATGTCATTTTGATGTACATTTACATTTATTCATTTAGCAGACACTTTTATCCAAAGCGACTTACAAATGAGAAAATACAAGCAAAATGTAAGATGTAATAGAGGTATCTAAGCTGAGATGTCAAAGTATGAAAGCCAAAAAACTTACTTTGTCCAAAACATTTTTTTTTTTCATTTTTTAAGCTGTTCACTACAATTTAACTACATCAACATCTGACGAGTGTTTTCCAGACCACTAAACACATAAGAGACCTGCTAATGGAAAACTCCACTAAGTTCCTGAACTGCAATTAACCACGTGTCCAGAATGCCATGGGAACACAGCCAGCTGACAGACTTATTAACCGACTTGACGACTTCTATGGCTTGAGTGCAAAGTTAGAGGGTCTGAGTACGTTCATAATATTGCCTGATGTTAATTTTTAGCTAGAAGGTTCTCTGTACAGTGTAAGTGAGAGGATCTGTAAAACCCAGCCATATCAGTCCAGCAATTTGACCTACAAATCAACGTAGCTAATCTTAAGATGCACATAAAATGTTGCCTTGTTTTTTGTCTTAGAAAGTTTCTCTGATTACCTTATGAATAAATTCGTTGGGCACATTGGGCACATGCTGATCTTTACAAGACACAAGAAGCACAACTGTGGTACACCGAGAGCCGGCATTATTTTCCAGTGTTCTGTTAAAAACTCTCAGAGGATCTTTGTGTTCTTTCTCATAGATTCTCCTTGAAGGTTCACAGAGGGGTTTGGGAGCATGTGAGCTTTCTTAGATCAGGAGCACAAGTTGTTCTCTCTGGAAGTCTTTTTTTTTTTAACAATCTTCTTTCCAGATGAAGTTCACAAACATCCAGTCTGAATTGCTTGCATATTGATGTTTATAATTAACACAGAATGTTCAATAAAACCCAAGATTTTGTTTTATTATGAACTTCTGAGTTTACGTTTGGATATATAACTTATTTTTTAATTTTGACATGTAGGTCTCGTTTTACTTTGGGTTCCAGTTTCTTACAATACCTACATTCATACAGAGAGTGATGCAGAACACTTTACTCCTTTAGTCTGTCCGGTTGTCTCACATTCCAATGAGTACACTTTACTCAAACAGATCGGCTTCCAAATTTTTAACTTTCATGCAAATACCACCATCCTCCATCAAAACCACCTCGATAGATCATCTACCATCTTATAGATTCGCTAACCTGCTGACCTGAGCTAGTTGCTGGCCACGCCCAGCCCAGTAACCACCACCCATCACATAGCTGCATTGTATTCTGGAACTTTGAGACTGAAGTTTGCTGTCTATGTTGGATTTGCCATTAATATGACATTGAAAAATTACTGGAAAATGGTGACTCTGAAAATAAGCACTTTTAGGAGCTTATACATTGCTGACATTTCTCTAATTAGACATCGGTGCCCCTGTGTGACGCCAGAGCAACTCTCAAATGAATGGAAAATACAGCACCAAACAACTAATTATCAACAAGATAATTTTTTGTCTTTTTTTTTTCCTTTTAAACCATGGGAGTTAGACTCATCTTACAGTCCTTTCATATGAAGCTCTGCCTACAATACTACACCGATGAATTCAATTATATGCACTCCTGTATGCATTAAGTCTATATGAAGTGCAAATGTGTAATAGACCTCTCAGACATGTGACTTGAAGTCAGAGTCAGTGGCAACTTCTGGTTGGAGTTCTCATCAATTGGAAGTCACATGCTGCTGCTGAGGATGGCCCACATGGTGCAACGTAAAGATCATTGAGATTACTGAAGATGGTACCACTTAAAAGCCATAAAAATGGCATTGGACCTCAATTCATATGAACAGTTATGCTGTGATGGCTGGGACTACAATTGCTATGATAGCTTTAGGACTGCAATTGCACTCAAGACTCCATCAGTGAACAGTGGACAAGTTCAACAAAACAGACTTCATATATAAACTGTAATGAAATTTGACCATGTAGTATTCGCACATTTATAGAAGGGATTTATTTATTTATAATCGCACTCCCCGGTGTCACCCAGATGAGGACGGGTTCCCTTTTGAGTCTGGTTCCTCTCAAGGTTTCTTCCTCATAGCGTCTCAGGGAGTTTTTCCTCGCCACCGTCGCCTCTGGATTGCTCATTAGGGATTCATTCATACATTTTAAATCTATATCCTGAATTGATATAGTTCTGTAAAGCCGCTTTGGGAAAATGTCCATTGTTAAAAGCGCTATGCAAATAAAACTGGATTGAACTAAATTGAACCCCTTTTTGCACATTATTCATAGTAGTTTATGTGGCAGTTTATTTCTTTCGTTCATATCACAGTGATTTTAAATTCACAATTCTGATTGTCCGGATGGTGTTGATTAATTTTCTGGAAGTAGTTCTGTCTGCAAGGCAAATCACAAGTTTATACTAATGTGCCTATTCTAAGTATGTTACTGATTTTATAGTAATAAATCACACAGGGAATCGTGGACCTTCCACATACAGTACTCTATGACTATTAATGGGTTCCAACAAAGAAAAATTTATACTATACTATACTATACTATCACTGATATAGTAAAGCTTTCTGTAAGGAGACTTTATTTAACATTTATGATAGGAATGTCCAGTGTCAGAGCTCGTATGAAAAAATCAGAGGTAACACTGTTACCTTGTTAGCCTGTACCTTGTCTGACCCACACCGTGGATAACATATTATTATATTTTTTGGATAGGCTGTGTCATTTTTTAATGAATAAATTGTAATCAAATGCAAATTACTATAGTATGAGAAGAATAAAACAGTGTGGCACATGATGTTTTTGGAAAATAATCAACTTTTGGGTGGTCGCATAACCACTTCATCATTGATTTTCCTATAACACCAGCCGGCTTACTCTGTAATACAGTTATTATAGAATATAATTACTTCGACCATATTGTAACATAAAGCAGACATGCCAATAAATCAAGTTTTTAATTAAGATTAATTGAATTGCGTCCCATACATCTGGCTGACACAAGCACTGTTGGCATCCGGGTACATTGCACAGAGCTGCTTCATTACTCATCGGTGTGTTATACTGCAGAAGCGCATGGCAGCCGTGCTGCGTTTCAGTCTGCAGCTGCGTTCTGGCAGCACTACTTCCAGCTGTGTAGGCAGAGCCAAGCAGAAAGCAGACGCATGATTATGGTGACCAAACACGAGCCAAGTGAGAGACCGCTCCATGCTGCTTTGAAAACACAGGCACAGCAAGTGTGTGCGTATGTGTATGGAAGACCGATGTCCCAAAGGACGTGATATGCAGAATAAGCAACACCATGTTGTCTTCGCTTTCTCACGAGAGGAGCATCACCCTGCACTGATGACAAGCTGGGTCTTGCCATTCTCTGTATGAAGTAGCACATCTATTCCGTCTCTTTGGACTTTCTGGAGAAAAACAGAGTTTAAGCGTATTAAGTAAACACTCAAGGCGACACGGACAGGGTCTCGGACATGTTTGACACGTTGAGAGTGGTCGGGTTTGACCTAGACTGACTCCTATACAGACGCATCAGCACTGTCTAAAGAAAAGAGGACAAAAGGTATCTCTTGAGCTGACACCTGTCAAGTTAAGGCCTGGCTCAAATGGCTACATTGTTAATCATGTTAATCATAATCAGTGTGAATCATCATAGTCATATGACTCATTGTAAATATATCTATTCGGTCAAGCAGAACACATCAGCAAACTTTTTCCAGGTTTATCAATGTAATAAGTGTTTCCAAGTGTCAAAGTGGTGCCATCTAATCATGGTTGAATCTGATTTGTTTTTCTCTTGCATGGTTAAGGGCCACTTCATAACATTACTGTATTGTCTTCATCGTTGTTCTTTAGTTTCGAATATTCAATGGATTTGGTCAACCTTACAGTGAGCTAGAGTAAGGTCCCCATAAAGTTGGCCCCTAAGCTGCTTCAGATCTTTTTATCTGGTTTGTCCAACTGTATAATTTCAACCAGGCATAGTCACCAAAATATAAGAAAATCTTTAAAGAAAATCTATGCAAAAAAATGATAAATGTAAACAAATCCTTGTGATTATTTTACATATGAAAAACCATCCATCCATCCATTTTCCAAAACGCTTATCCTGCACATCGTTGCAGAGAGCCTGGAGCCTATCCCAGGTGTCACGATTGTAGATACAACCCCGATTCCAAAAAAGTTGGGACGCTGTGTAAAATGTATATAAAAACAGGATGCAACGATTTGCGAATCTCACGAAACCCATATGTTATTCACAATAGAACATAGAAAACATATATCAAATGTTTAATTTGTGCGTCTTGTAACAGTAAGTATTTTGCCATGGGAAAGTCTTCAGGACAGAGGACTCAATTTATAGCTGTTATAAGAAGAGAAGAAGCTGTTATCTGTACTTTTTAAGCACAGTGAAATTCTTTTCATAGCCCAGCTTGTTATGAAGTTGGGGTTAGAGGGTCAGCCATGATATGGGGCCGAGCAGATAGGGTTAAATGCGTTGCTCAATGGCCCAACAGTGGCAGCTTGGCAGTGCTGGGGCTTGAACCCCTGACCTTCAGATCAGTAACTCCGAGCCTTAACTGTTGAGCCACCACTGCCCCAGTAATGTATGATTTGTTCTTTATAAAGGTGTATGTGTATTATTTTGCTAACATTATGAGTGGTTTAGAACAACATGTTAAATCGATAATGTTCAGAATTCATCATTCAAGCTCATAATTGTAACAGGCCCAGTCCACTCCAGGTGGTGCTGATCTTCTCTCTTTACATTCTTACAGAAGCAGCTCTACTGATTAAAGTTTCACTACAGCTCGAGGGGAAGATGAGCAGATACAAGGTTTCAGGTATTCATGAGATTCAGGGTCTAGTCGCATCGTCTAGCTGGTTTCAGCCTAAAGGTCTTTTCATTCCTCTCATGGGTAATACAATTGTATTTATATGACCATTAACAGGGATAAGATCTCCAGTCTGTGGAACTTTAATATAAAAAGTCTTTTCTTCAACTCTGAGGTAAACAGTACTTGAAAATTGATTTGTTTGCACTGAGGTTCGTGAGGAAGAGATTTCTTGTCGGCCTAGCCTAATCAGCGCACCGTGTTCTATGCTTTAAACATGGGTTCAAACTATAAGACCTGGTTGCGTGATTAGCAGAGCTCTCTGTTCTTAGTGAAGACCCTTAGGGAGTTCTCCAAGGTAGCACCTGGGATCTCATCAGTACAAGAGACATCTAATAAGCATCCTGTTTCCAGGAAATCACATCAAGGGCAGAACTGCACTTGTTTGTTGTTGTGCCGGTGTGTGTGCGTGTGTATGTGTGTGTGTGTGTATGTGTGTGTGTGTGTGTGTGTGTGTGTGTATGCGTGGCTCACGTGCAAAGCAAAAGCTAACCTAAAGTCATGCTAACTCACATTACTAGTCAGTACCTCCAGGATTTCGTGATTTTGCGATCACAGAAATGAACGCTAAATCAAGCAAAATCAAAATTACTGCAGATTTTCAGCAGATTTGGGCCAAGGTTCTTCATGTGACGTCATCACAACGTGCATTCAGCCAAAACCCTCTTCGATTCGCGTTTGTTGAACATGAGTACAGCTAAAATGTCTCATTTACCAGCAAACATCGCTGTGAAAGACAATTTCGTGCCTGAGTAAGTAAAATATCAAATAAGAAAAATCAAGTATGAAAAAAATTGGAGAAAAAAAAAATCGCAGCAAAATCAAACATTTGTGGCCACAACAATCACAAACTTGATTTGATCATAAATATATATGTTTACTAATCCAGATATTCATATCTGTATTCATATTCAATTTTAAACCCAATGTAGGAGTGGCCTAAATGCAGTTATTATTTATGTTTACACCTGCCAGAGATATTTTCTAGCAAATTTAGCTGCTTATATTTCCTCAAATAAAGTTTAAATTGGTTAAACTAGTAGCCTAATTCAACCGCAGCATTGACCAGGCCGTTACTAAGGATGCTGTAAATGCTTCATGCAGCACTTCATGGTCTGTGTTTGTCCTGTGAGCTTCATGTGTCCTAATGCACACCTCCTGATATGCCTTGTGAACCTTTAAAAAAAATCATATCATGTGTCATATCTGTTCATCTGTATCTGAATCTTTTTAGCTCACATGATCTGTTCATTCGTACTCGTTTACATTCCTACACAACATACACACACAATTAGAAAATCAGACATGACCTGTTTAGTGCGAGAGCATGAGCGAGCACAGGATTGCTGATCTGCAGACCTATCTATCCCACTCCCTGTTGACTTATTTGTCTTCATTTGACACTTAAAGCAAATTTCCCTGACAGTCGCCCCGCTAAGCCTAATTGTCCCACAACAGCATCAAATTCCAGGCCCACTGTGGGACCCATTTGTGAACCGCTGCTCCATCTGAATCACTTAACGGCGTCCTACATGCTTCCAAACCCCAGCCATGTTTAATTCATGACCACAGAGCTTTGATCTTGCAGGGGTGCAGATGGCACCGGCTCGCAATCCGGCAACGAATCAGACAGCAAACGGGCCCGCATGTTAATTTGATCGTGGGCTATATCTTGGACTAACTGCAAGGACACGGAAAGTGGCCTCTTCAGTATGGTCATGCTAATGGCTAATTTACGCCTCACCAATAGAGTTCCTTTTCATGATTGTTTGAGGATGATAGAAGCAGACAGCTCATCAGGCTGTTGAACATACAGTATGTGGACATATTAAAGGTGGTGGGAAAAGGCAGGGTGGAGCGCCAAGTGTGGCATCGAGAACACCTCTGTTAATATGAGATTTGTTTCTCTCTGTGTCGTTTTCCCCGTCCTGAAACAAAGACGTTCATGTTATCGGTGCAAAGCAAAGATCTTTTGCCAGTTTCACGCATTCCTTCATAAATATCAAAGAAACCCTGCGTTTACAACGATTTTTAACTTGTTACCTCCTCTTGGGTGGCTGATTCCACTTATATAGCTTGATATTTGAAGCACTTTTTTTTTTATTGAAAATAGAAACATTCTTATTTACTTATATTTTATAAATATATAATTCAGGTACCTTAAAGCTGCAGTATGGAACTTTTTGCCTCTCTATCGCCATCTCTGTTCATAACATAAAACTGCAAATAACTTGCAGAGTTTTATTGTTTTGTTTTGTTTTTTTTTTTTACATGGGTTGTGCTTCAGCACTGCTGCTCTGGTTTGAGGTATTTGTATGTGTTGTATATTATCTCCAATACTTGAAACGGAGGTGGCAGTGGATACAGTTTTCTTGGAGTAGAGGTGAGTTGCTCTCTCTCTCTCTCTCTCTCTCTCTCTCTCAAAGCTAGCAGAAAATAAGTGTAATTTACCACATTGACCATAGCAACAACAAACAACAACAACAACAGAAAAACATTGAAAAGTCGATACCTAGCTAAATCAAATGAACACGTGCACTAATGTTAGCTAGCTACCTATTGAGCCATTGAAATGTCTTACCTGTTCAGCAGAAAAAAAGCCATCACTGCATCAATCTTCAATCCCTTCCGACCTCGGAGTTGTCGCCGCCTCTCAAAAGCCATGCCGATATTTAGCACGGGCTCTGTCGCTTTCCCTTTTTGACTGCAGACTCTCTGCAGTTCAAGGCTTCTTGATTTTGACAACAGCTGATTCCCCAGATGTCAACGATGATTGCATTTAGAACTATCCAGATAAAAAGCAGCCATCTTTGTGACAAGATTAAGTTCTAAGCAACTCTTGTATCACCATCCTCAATCCCTCCCCCCTCCCCCCCCACCACACACACACACACACGATATAATAGCCCGACACTGTGTGGCCAAAACCAACCATTGTGGACACTGAACCATTACACTCAAATGTGCTTGTTGAACTTCCAGTTCCAGATTTAATCCCCCTTTTGCTGTTATAATAACCTCCACTCTTCTGGGAAGGTTTTCCACTAGATTTTGGAGTGTGGCTTTGGGAAATTTGTGTCCATTTAATGACAAGAGCATTAGTGAGATCAGGCACTGATGTTAGACAAGGAGGTCTGGGGTGCACTTGGGTGAACATCCCAGAGGTGTTCAGTGGGGTTGAGGTCAGGGGTCTGTATAATTACTATAATTACAGCATTAATGCTTCAAGCGCATACACACCAATTCGAAAACTTCCGAGTATGCACTATTTTCTTTCCCTGCTTCTTAAACCTACTATGACTAAAAAAATAAAGCAAACTTGGACACAAAATCTATCTGTGTCCAATCTGATTTTTCCACCTCTTTCAAGACATTCTCTCCGGTGTACTGTGTGTGTGTGTATGTGTATGTGTGGGTGTTACGACATCCGTAAGATCAATGCCTTTCCTACATATATACAAACAAACACACATGAACCCACAGACCACAAAACTTTCAACTTTCATGTATAGCTGGCGATGCCTATTGCACAAATTGCGAACGAAGGTGTTATGTCACATTCTGGTTTTTGTACCACACGTACAAAAACCACACTAATCCTAGAAACATGCACTGAACGTATGAAAGCAATTTGGATTTTAAACCATAGGGACACATTTTCTCATCTGTGTTGTGAAGTGAACTGTGTTTTAAGGGCAAACGATGTCAAGGGACTCTAAAGCTTCATATAGGGGGAAAACATTAAAAATATTGGATATGCACGAAATGAAGACTGTTGAAATAAAATTGAAAAATTACTATTTCTTTACTATTTATTATTAAAAAAAAATTACCTTACTATTTTGCTATGGATTATGGACTATTGTGTTTCTCTTGAAATTTGTTTGAATATCTGTGGCCAATATTGTCATGAGGATGATTAGTGTTCATTTGTTAATGTTTCTATAATTCTTCAACAGCAGGTTAGTTATGGATGAGACACCAAGCTGCGCAGAATAACTGCACACTTTAACTACCAAATGAAGCTCCAGGGAGGAGGCAGGGGAGGCGTGTGTGTGTGTGTGAGTGTGTGTGTGTGTGTGTGTGTTGCTTTTGGAAGTACCACACATTCTACTCCAGTGTTTGTCTTGCTCCACACTCCATCACTTTCATTCTCTTCCTGTCCTCAAATAAATAAATAAATAAAAAAGCAAGAAGCTTCTGCCAGGTCCAATCTCCATACTATGGTGTTCTAGAAGATCAGAGAATGGAAGTAGGCCAAAGGCTGTGAGCTACACCACAAGGCTGCTGCCACTGCACACATTTGGCACAGGTTAAAAGGCGGAAAAATTCGGCAGTTCTTAAATCTCATGTGGTAGGCTTAATTAGATATGTATGCATGTGTGGTTGATGCCAAGGCCTTGGCATTATACCCTTTGTGTGTGCGTGTGTGTGTGCGTGTGTGTGTGTGTATGTATGTGTGTGATGGGGGAGGTGACGGAGAGATGAAGAGGTCTAAAATTCAGGACTTTGGTTTCCTTTTGTTTGTGATTTCTATGGAAAAGGAGTTCAGCAAACCGTGTTTTTTTTTTTTTTTTTTTTGCTCATATCAGAATAATAAATATGCAAAAACAGTACAATGTTTTTGTTACAATTTAACTATGTATCAAAATGTAAAAATGTATAAAGGTTTTCGGTATTTCATGAAATTATGTGAAATTTTTATTTTTTAAAAGAAAAAAAAAATACTATAGTGTATAAAACATTCATATTTTGCATGACTTTCCTGGATAATATGCCAATTAAGTAAATAAAAGCTACTTATAAATAAACAATATTAATATCAAGACAAATCTATAAAGACAGTTTTTTTTAAATGTAACAAATAGAATAAGTTAATGTATTGTTATCCTCCACCCCCTGAAAAAAAAAACACTTATTATTGTTATATTTCTTCTGATCTCATAAAGAGAAATATTCGTTGAATTTGCCTAGATTCAAGATAGTTTTACTTGCTAAAATGTCATTTATTTCAGTGTATACACACACGGGTAGTTTATTACTCCATAGTACAATTTTAAGACCTCTTAGCCTGAATTATTTCTTCTTTTTTTTTTTTTAATATTTTTTCTCCATCCTTTTATTTTTTGTGTTCACTGAAAGACTGGTTGGCTTACAATGAGGGATTTTTGGTCAGTTTTGGTCGCCTCTCCTTGACCCCTATGACCCTATGACTAACGATGGGGAATTATGATGGGGGGGGGGGGGCAAGGGGAGGTGGATGGGGGTTGGGTGGGTGAACAACCAAAAGACTAGGCAAACTCAAGCATTAAGATTTAATTGATATGGTTTACATATCTACCTACTGTCCTTACTGAAAAAAAGTATTATAATAAAACCTTCAGCAGGGCATTATATAATTTTTTTTTTTTTTTTTTTTTTTTTTTTTTTTTTTAACAGACTACACTTTGGTGAGGAAGGTGCCATTTCAGTGAAATGTCCAGCAAACATAATGCTAGTAAGCAGCAGAATCCCAGGAAACAGTTCATCTTTCAGCATGACTCATTACTGGTGTTACGGAAATGTCAACATGGAAAACATTATGTAAAACATGGAAAACATTATGTTTTAGGAAAAAAGCTTTTCGAAAATATAATTCAATATAGAAAATAGATCAAATGATAGAAAATAGGGGGAAAAAATACATTTTGAATGTGAGTTGGGATGAAAAATATACATAATTATGTAACATATTTCTTTTAGCATATTGTGGAAAACTGGCCAGACATATAGATCAAATAAATCTGGGGGGAAATCATTTGAAGCAAAACCACTCAAATCACACAGCCTTAAATCTGTTTTAAGTACATTAAAGGCTTCCTTTATTTATTTTCGATCTAGATCCTTTTTTTAGCTCCCATAGCCATCATCATTGTCCTCATACTTGCTATTATTATAGTTACTGTTATTGCTTCTATTTCTAGTGGTATTGTCCTAATTATAGCCAGTCGATATGAATTCCAAGTTGTAGCCTGCCAGGATTTCCTGGTACTGCCTGACCTGGAATAATGAATAGCTTAGAATGTGAGCGTCCACAAAAAACAAAAACAATGGCAGGCTGAAAACAGAAGCAAAAGCACTTTCCACACCATGGCTGTGTGTAGATTCAGTCAGGTACAATCTAATGCTTCAGGGAAACCGAACTGCCTCAATTTGCTTCAAGCGAGTAAACATAAACAATGGAAATTATACTCTGTCACTTGTGACTTCTAGGAAATGGAACTACTGTATACTTATATATATATATATATCATTTCAGTTTTGTAAAAATTTGTTGTTTTTGTCTTATACCATCCAGCCAATATCTCACATACTGCGCTGTTGAAGTCTCGATTCTGATTGGTCAATAATAGCAGCTCTGATTCTGTACTATGATATTGTTTATAGGGACTTGTATGGTGGACAGTGTACAGTCAATAGATTTAAAAATGTGTATGGTTGTTAATATGCTAAAATTAGACATTTATTTGGTATTTATGGAAGGAGTCTCCAGTGTCAGAAGTAAAGCTGTAATGTTTTGCAACATAGGAAATTCTTCAGGACAGATGCCTTTGCTCTTTTTGGTTTCTTGGCAACAAGACAAGCAAAGTTTTTACATCTTACTAACTTCAAGAGAGAGACTAGTTAGGGAAGAACTGTTTATAGCTTCTATAGTGTAAGTGATAAGAAGGGATAACTTTGAAGACGCTCCACAGCACTAAATTTAACTACAAAAGGGTAAAAAAAAAAAAAAAACACTGAGACATGTTAAATGTGCTAACAGTGAATCTGTTTCATCCGTATCATGTCACATCACACCACTGCTGAAGTGTTTCATTCCTTACATAATATCGAACCATGCTTGTAGCTAACGCACTATAAGTGGAGGTTGACATTTGTAAAACTGGTTAATACACCACACCCCAATAATTCTGTTTACTTTAAAACCCATGGTATTCCAAGACATTTACTGTTTATATTATTTATATTACAGTATATGACATTGTAGCTTTATCAAGCTGAACCCATGAAAATGAATTGTATGAATTGATTAGAATTGCATGAACCATTCTTTCTTTTTTTTTTTCTTTTTTTTTTTTTTAAACTTTCTCTTCCGTTTCTTGTTTATTGAATCCAAAATTTGGTCAAACAGAAAATTTACATTAATTTCATATATTCTTGGAAACCTCTGGTGATTCCAGACTGCCTCCTCATACAGTATAACATATTGATCCAACTTGATGACTTGTAGACTTAATTGGGAAAATAAAAACATTAGAAAATAAGAAAATAACACCATAGAAAGTTGTTAAACAAACAACGACCTACATCACAGCATTGTTTTTAAAGCACCACATTACAAAGAACTGCAAAATAATTCATACTGAAACTGCTTACATTTCATAAATGAACATTGGCACACCACCAGAGATGTTACGAAAGACTGTTGCTTCCTGTAACAATGTGAGGCCTTGTGTTTGAACCACAAACATTAATTTCTGTCTGAACAATAACAGGAATCATATTCATATAGTGAAATTAATCCAAGCTGAAACTTTAACTGTGTTTGTCAAACTAGCTGGAATTTAGCAACACCCTGGCGGCCTCAGCAGCAACCTTTATGAAAATATACACAAATAAATGGAATTACTGGAAACAAGGGACAATGCCATATCATCTTTTCTGCACATGATACTTCATAACAGTATTACTGGTTGATTGCACTGGAAACAAAGTACATCCTGTACCATGTTGAAACATTTTCATGTAAGCACGGCCAGCCCTGACCAATATGGTGCCCTAGGCAAGATTTTAGCTAGTGCCCCTTGCACTGAAGCCAATTCCACCACTCATCATTGTGTTCATACACATAGAAACTGTGTTTTTTTTTTGTTTTTTTTTTAAGTCTTAGAGATTTTCTTTATTTTAAAAATAAAACCCCCCACTTGATGCTGCATGGCTGGGCTGTGCTGAGGTAGAGAAGGTGTCTGCAGGTGGCCCAGGATTTGCATGGGTAGGGTTCAAATATTTCAAAAGTGCATCTGAAGAGAGAACAGGAGTTTATGGTTGTTACATTATATTAATTAAAAAAAAAAGCTGCTGATGGAGAAACAATATACAATAATATCACTTACATCACATTATAGCCTAAACACGAATAGCAAGAGTAATTACACCTGGCATTCATGCCCAGAACATGTATTCAATAAGCACGTCTCTAGCATGCTCTTTGCTATAATACACATAAGATTAATCAATAATGAAAATGCAAAGACTTATAAGTATTAATTATAAAAGGGGATAAAAAGGAAAAGCATTTAATTTTACTTTTACAAGCAGGGCTAACATTGACATGTCAATAAAATGTAGATCTATGCCTGGTATCTTGAGGCAGCGCGTGAATGGTTCGTGCAGCAGCACACTTGATTATAACAAAATAATTTATGTTATGTTTAAGTTATTCCCCAAACAACATCGGAATAGTCTTTCCATCATTCCCTAACGGCAGGTTCACTGTTCACACACACATCTTCGGTGAGCATAATGAATTTAAGGTAAAAGTAACTGACATGAACTCTAGCTAGCTATTTAAATTAACAAATGTTACTAGTATCGTCCAAAGAAAACTAGGTAGTAAGGGCAGTCAATTCAGTTTGTAGTCAGATATCAGCTGTCAAAATGTATGTGGTGCTCCTGTGCCTGCAGAATCAGAATATTCTCAATGATCAATTTACAATTTTCTCCGGTTTCACTTTTGAAGGTAACCACAGTTTAAAATTTGTGGTGAAACAGTTTTGAACCATTCAGTCCATCGTATGACCTTTAAATCCCAACTTATGACTGCAAGAATCCCATTAGAAAGCCATCAAAATCATCATTTGTTAAACTATTAGGACTTCCATTCATCCATCCATCCATTTGCCATAACGCTTATCCTCCACAGGGTCATGGGGGAGCCTGGAGCCTATCCCAGGGAACTCGGGGCACAAGGTGGGGGACATCTTGGACGTGGTGCCAACCCAATGCAGGGCACAATCACATGTGTTTGGACTGGAGGAGGAAACTGGAGTACCTGGAGGAAACCCCCGTAGCACAGGAAGAACATGGTAACTCCTGCCTCCACAGGGCAGAGGTAGGATTCGAACCTCCAAATCTAGACGTGCGAGGCAAACATGCTAACCACTAAGCCACCGTGTTCCTTGGTGAAATGTAATATACGATGATGAACCATTATGAAACCACACATTGCCAAGAAAACCCATTGTGTTTTGAATATTTTAAGGTATATACATATATATAAGGTAATTATATCAGATTGAGGTCATGTCAGCGCATTTGTTTTTAAACTGGTAAAGGAGAAGACACCAGATATCCATCTGGGTTTGGCCGTGTTGGAGAGTGTGTGGGTGTGTGTGTGATGTCAGAGAAAACAAAACACCCGGGGTGTGTGTCTAGCCTAGTCCGGGAGAAAAGCCGCTCAGGCATATTTACGGCCCGATGGTCAAATCTGCTGTCCAAACAAGCCACTGTCCTCCCGGTTTTACTCAAAAACAGTCCTCTGACCACAGACACGGTGGAATGTGTTTCATACTAGTTCACAGATGCAGACAGTTCCTTGGACAACCTTCTTCTCATTCTGAAACTTGTTGATTTTGTTCTTCCATTCCATTCCATTCCATATGTTTCTTTCTGTATTTGTTTGTTTTGTTATTACACACGTAACCTCTAGATGAAAATTGAAACTCCGTTGAGCAAGCCACAATCTGGGTTGACATGTGCGAGCAGGAGGAGATAAAAGTCAGATTTACATGAAGCGACCCCCATGAGTTCCTGTTCCAGTGGGCTCAGTTCCAGCTTCAAAAGCCTAAACTTAAACTCTTTGGCCTTTTCTTGCCTCGGCAGCTCCAGATGCATTTAATTATGGAACAGAAGAAAGGAAAACAACATAGCAGTTATTGTCTTGGCCTGGAATGCGGACTCTGGCTCTGCTAATTCGTGACATGTATGCGCCAGAGGCATGTGTGAAAGTGGTTAAGAGCTGTCTGACACTCTGTCTGTCTGGGGTCATCTTGCCTTCAATTCCTTGTTGTTTTTTTCTTTACATGTCTTTTTCCATTTTTTCCCCCCTTTCTCCTGCCATCTTTGTGCATGTGTGTATGAGCGTATGTCTGGCGTGTCTCTGCTAAACCACAAGACAGTGTCTCACTCCTTCTCTGAATCATGCAGTGAGGCGGTGCTGAGAGGAGTAGCTATGAGTGTGAGTGTATCTGTAGCACTTACACGATCTCTCCCACTGAGCCTGGGTCTCCTCCCCAGGGCTGTGATATATAACACAGAGCATGGGACTATCTAAAGGCCATACACACTTGCAGCACTTGTCAATCATCTACAGCTACAGTAACCAACACCAGGGCTAACATATTTTACCCCCATCTACTGCAAAGTACTGTAACCTTCACGACTATAACACACTGTACACTCTATCACTGCTAACTCACTGCACCCTGGTGAACCTTCCATCCCTCCTCTGTACTGATATCCTACTCAGAGTCGCTTGGGAGTCTGGAGTCTATCCCAGGGGACTTGGGGCACAATCAGAGGGACACCCTGGACAGGGTGTCAACCCATCGCAGGGCACGATCGCACACCCATTCACACACTACACATAATTTGGGTACACCAATCAGCCTACAACGCATGTCTTTGGACTGAGGGAGGTAACCGGAGTACCCAGAGGGAACCCCCGAAGTATGGGGAGAACATGCAAACTCACACAGAGCACACAGAGCAGATGTGGTATTTGAACCCCAAACCTCAAAGGTGCCAGGCAAACATGCTAAACCAGCATGCTGTTGAACCTTCTTTTACATCAAATATATGTTACTGACCTCGTTGCTAATTAAGGAATAATTGGTTTTCTAAATGTACTGTTATAGGAAAATAATCACTGACAAAGTGGCCTGACATGAAGGTGTTTTTATTCCTCTTATACTTCAGTGATTTGCCAAGGAGTACATTTTTTATTTAGTATAGAATGATGTTATACTTTTTATTCATTTATATAACTTCCATAAGTACCCCTGTGCACTACTAAGATACTGAAGATACTGTGACTACCCCACTGGACAGTGATGGCTTAGCATACCTTACCATACCATACCATATCATACCATACCATACTGCCTTATTATGACTGACCCTGCATTCTAACTCTGACTTTCTTCCAAAAAGGAATATACAAAGAAAAACTTTTTTCATTCTACACATGTATATATGTATATTGGATATATCTGTATCCCCTCACAACTAACAGTGTAAATGTAACCTTACTGGAAAACTGTGGGAGGGCTCATGTGGCAACAGAAGCCAGTGCATTACTGGAAAAAGGAAAGGATATTGTCTTGATTGTTATTTATCCTACAACAATTGAGGCAGTGATTTCAAACCTTTACAGATGTAAAACCAACAAACAATATCAGGAGAAATTGGTGGAAACTCAACAAATGGAAGGAGCTAATGGCGAAACACCAGTATATGATGTGTCATTTATGGACCAGTTGAGCAGACATCCGGGAAATGGTGTAAGGAGAGAGAACACCCAAGTGATGAACAACTCCATGTTAATTCCACCAAACCCTCATGGGATTTGTTATACTTCACATCCTCAATAACTGAGCTTTCAGTGCTCAGTTTTTAAAGTACCTTTTGAAGGTTTAATTTTTTTTTACTAATACAAAGCTAAACATTAATGGTAATGGTATGCCAGTAATGTGCTAGGTTTTTAGCATAAGAGAACTATTGCTAGACCCTTCTTAATGTTTCCAGCATACTCAACAAGTGCTAGCGAGAAGCCTTGATCGGACATTTGTATTGCAAAATAATTGTGTTTCATTTTATATAACAATTATATAACAATTCTTTACTCGCAAGAGGCAAAGCAAATGTAGAAACAGTAGGGCCTGTAAGGTCACAATCAACAAGTCCCTGGGAATTTAACCCCTATTCTTAGCAATACCTGTGAGATATGCTAGCATAGATACAAATCTTGAGGAACTACATCCACAACCTCTGAAATTCAGTCAGGGACAGTGAGTAATACTACACCAACACTCTTAATCGATGCTCTGCAGTGATCTAAAAATGGGTGTGTGAATTGGTTTTCTGGAACAGACTCATGGCCTTGTGGTTATTCTAAGAAGCCAGTGATGGCTGTTTTACACCAGTGTTGTTACACACCCTTTTGGACACTCCCATCATAAGACATGCCGCTCAATTATCCTCGTCTGCTCCTGGAGTCATCTCAGGGCATGCAGCCTTGTTGTAGAACTCTTGCAATTTATAGCCCTTGGAAATGGACTCTGATCTTGCAAGGCTGTTAGATGCATATTGAATATCATGCTGCCAGAAGCCTCAGATGGTGCAGCATCACAGCTATACCTCTCAGCTAGTGCACTCAGATGAACTCTTTCGAATTGACTCTATAGGCTGCAGTTGATGTTGTTGTTGCACGCAGTGGGTTTGCGGTCACAAAAGCCGTAGAGGATTTTTCTCACTTGCTTGAAAAACAGGAATAGGTTTCACCTGCTAAGTAGTTTAGGTATGATAAGCCCTACTATGGGGCCCACTTTCAGTAGCATTATTCATGTAGATACATCTGAGGCCTTTAATCTTCGACTTTGTCTCAGAAATGTAGGTTTATACAGACAGCCCACTTCCTTTCATGCTGTGTAAAAACATGAGACTGAGAAAGCACTGAACCACTTACTACATTCGCTGGGGTTTTCAGTATTACTAATGCACAAATAAATGACAGCCCCTTCTAACAAGTTGCACATGTCAGCAGGCCCATTGCTATCATCCTTATTACTACTTGCCAGATTATATTTGTTTATTCATCTTCCTTTATAGTTATCATCAAGTATTTCACTGCAGTATAGCTTTTCAGGGTTCTAGCACTTGATGTCTCCAAAGATATTCAATTAGTTTATGTGTATGTGCGAGATATCTGGCACTCAAAGGCCACACTAGTAATGAGAATTCTGGCTTTTTTTCAGTGAGTCAGATCATTTGACTCAGCTCACCAATCAGAGCACTCCAAGACAGCTTTCGTAAACCAGCCGAAGTTTCTGATGTGATAACCAAATAGTGTTATTCTTTACCACACATATGATTGGAGTTGTTCAATGAAATCTTACTCTACCTTCTTTCTGAGGAAAATAACATTACTTTGCATTCCATTTGAGAAAAATCTTTTTAAGGAATTACAAATGTGCATTGGTAAATTCATTAAGCATTCCCGTCTTGGTATAGTGCCCCCATTTACCTGAGCTTCATTTTAAAAATATGTATTCATTCTGGGGGCACGGTGGCTTTATGTTTAGCAGATTTACCTTGCACCTCTGGGATTGGACGTTTGAATCCTGCCTTTGCCCTGTGTGCACGTTTGCATGTTCTCCTTGTGCTTAGAGGGTTTTGTCCAGGTACTCTGGTTTCCTCCCCCAGTCCAAGGACATGCATGCATTGTAGACTGATTGGAATTTCCAAATTGTGCACCCACAAAGACTTTGTGCACATGATTGGGCACTGTGTCCAGGGTGTCCCCCGCCTTGTGCCCGCCTGGAATACTGGATGTAAAGCAGGAATATGCAGTGGAGGCTTTGTGGTTAAGGCTCTGGGTTACTGATCAGAAGGGTGGGGGTTCAAGCCCCAGCATTGCCACTGTTGGGCCCTTGAGTAAGGCCCATAACCCTCTCTGCTTCCGGGGCACTGTATCATTGCTGACCCTGCGCTCTGACCCAAACTTCCTAACATGCTGAGGTATGCAAAGAAAAGAATTTCACTGTGCTGTGACCAATAAAGACTCATTATCATAATTAGATGGGATGCCAGTCCATTACAGGGCACCACAAACATTCACTCTCATTTAGACCTAGAGCCAGTCCACCTACTACCATGTTTTTGGACAGTGAGGGAAACCAGTGAACCCAAAAGAAGCCCATGTGAAGATGGTGAATTCATGCTAAACTACACAGACAGTAACCCAATCTCACGATCAAACTAAGGACACGCCCTGTCATGTTGCCTCGTACACTTAGCTCAGAGTTGTGCTAAGGAATAGCTCAGTTGTTTAAAAAAATACGTTTTTGAGGAGTAACAGTATTGCCTACATCTAACAAAAAACCCTGAATGCTTACATATGCAAGTCAGCTCACAATATTCATCTAAAATAGATAGATCAAAGTGCTAACTCGTTCATAAATGCAGATCATTAGCCACATAGATGTGGGGTTTCCCAAGCTAATGTTAGATGTGCAGTTTCCCCTGCTGATTTTAGATTAAAAAAAGGTTTTTTTTATAAAAAAAAAAAAAAAAAAAAAAACACCTCACACTGAGAGTCTCAGCAATATTGCTAGAGTTTAGATTTTTATCATATTTTCAACTTCAGTTCAATTTCAGCATTTAGTTTTGGACAAGGTTTAATTTTTTTATATTTAGATATTTTTGTTTCCGGTTCTGGGAATTATTATTGTTTTTTTTTTTAACTCATTATTCTATAAATATAATTATTTACAATTAATTATTTTTTAGAAATATAACATGCAAACGTGTAACCTAGTTCATATAGTGTCCTCCATGACAATATCCTGTACATTGCCTCTGCAATCAACCAATTTATTGTCCAGTATTCTTGGAAAGCAGTATTCTTGGAAAGCTTCCACATCATATAATATAGTTGATAAGATTATGTGCAGGCATGTTTGCCATGTAGTGTGTAAAGTGTGCACCCTTGTAACTTTATTGCTGCCATTAATGCTAAGCCTTCCTGGCCTTGAAAAGGTTTTCTTGCTAAGTTTCTTGCCAACTGCAGGTGGAACTTCAAGGTAGTAGGTTTTTATTCCAGCACTGTATACTGTGTAATTATTTGAAACATAATATAATCCTTTTGTTGTTGTTGTTTATTTGAAATATTTCTCTTCTATTAATGCAGTAAATCCAACTAGAGTTTGAGTCACATATTAGATGTTTTACCGTACTTTCCATCTCTATTGAAAGTTAGAAGTTAAAAAATGTAGGCGTTTAAAAATCACGTTGAATTAAACATTTTAACATTTTGAAATTTAAGTACTGGAAAGCCATTTAAGTGGACCATCATTTTTTGATTTTAGAAAAACATACTATACGAAATTATATCAAATGAAATTTTTTTGAGTATATCCCATGATACTAAACGAAACAACAAACCATTATGAGTAAATCGTGATGTCATTTGGTATGGCCAGTGCTCCGTCCATCACTCAGGACTTTGTGATTGATGTTCTCAAACATGTTAGGGAAGTTTGTTATAGGCTACTTTGACAATATTCAGGTCTACTCCTGCTCTTTAGAGAAACACATCCAACATGCTAAATGTGTCAGGTGCAGATTTCTAGAGAACCGGTTATTTGTAAAAGCTGAAAACTACATATTTTGTGTCCCTAGAGTGGTGTCTAGGATATATCATAAGTAAAAATGGTGTGTTCCTGGATGATGATGATGATGATGATGATGATGATGCTAAACTGATGTCCAATTCTTCAAAGTCCCTGGTCGCATTTGGTGATAGACATCTTTAAAGATCCAGTATACCATTCTTACTCAACATGACCGCTAATCTATTTATCATAGACCAGTTCTCCACATCTCTTCTCATGATTCACCTTCTTGCCTTACCAACAGATTCTGAGAATACACAACTCATATTTCAATATCAGAGGTCATAGTGTCTGATTGAGTGCCAGAGTTCACTTCTCCTGCCTAGAGGTCAGTCATGGAAAGCTTGACGTTCATTGTGTCTGACATGTGGTAAACTGTTGATTCTGACAATTTCTCAACATCCCTGGTTTATTACATTTGGCAATAACCTTTGTCACAGGACTACCACCCTCATTCAACAGGACCACTAGTCTATTTATCCCACAGTTCACTTCTCATGTCTAGAGGTCATTCATGGAAAGCTGTGGGTATCAGTAATTCTGACATTTGGGTGTCATCTACAAGCTAATATCAAAGTTAGGTGAGGTAAGGTGTGGTAAGATTGGTCTTGCTTTGCACTTGGCAACCTATCTTACCATGTTTCAATGCATGCTAAGATACCCGCCCAAAATTTGGAATCTGGAATGCTTCTACCACGATGCCCCAGTGCCAGAAAAATTAAGGCGTTCACAGATAGAGCCACACCTGTTTATGAGCCTAGACACAGAGTATTCATTTTAACCAGGGACCTTTGCGTAAAGTGAGAATGCGGGAAGTTATTGCATAACATCCTTTAGTGCGTCAATGAGGTGGCCTATAAAATCAAAGTACCGAGACTTTCCACCAGATGCCAGGGAGGTAGGATGCAATACCTATATGTTTCTGGGATATGGTTCTGTGGTGTGATCCTGGGTCTTGGTTTAGAATGTTCTAGTATGTCCATGCTTATCAGGGAATTTCACCCCACTGCCTCGACTGCTCAGCATCACGTCCCAGACGTAGCCCATGCAAATTTTCACAATCAGCTCGATCCATATCCACATTTACAAATTGCCAGATTTCTGATTAATTTGTTCATTCACGGTCGCCTGCACCCAGTATCACTTCAATTGTTTGCGAATGTTATGGTTCATGCAATAACATTGAGCTTTACTCTCACGTGCATCGTTTATCCGGTTTTGGCTCTGCTTTGTTTTGCTATCACCATTGTCTCTGCCTAGTCACCTGACCCTTTACCCGCATAACATTTATGAGCGTTGGTTTGCCATTTTTATTCGTCTGCCTTGACTAGTTTTTTTTTTAGCATATTTTTAAGTCATATTCTAGTCATATTCATTTAAGTCATATTCTAGGGTGCTAATATTTCTACATTTCAGTTGGTTAGTTAGGTTTATATATATATATATATATATATATATATATATATATATATATATATATGTGTGTCTTTGCATAGTTTTGCTTTACTTGTAGTATTTTTTTTTTTTAGTTTAGGATATATAACCCTGTTTTCCATCACAGACATGTGTTTCAACATCATCCAGCACTGCTTCTTGGATTACCTCATCCCAACACCATGTGCAAGAAAGGAGACGCTGCTTCTTTGGAAATGTACACAATATGATGCATATTTCACTTGAAGAAATGCAGCAAGGAAATTCTGAAGTTTGAGATTTTATAGTGGAAAACAGCTGTGCAGGTCAGTAAGAGGTTGAGGAACAGTGAAGTGGGAGGGACGGATAGAGGGAGATGGTCGAGAAATGTGACCTTCTTAAGAAGGAATGCAAGTTACAGCTTCTGCTTCCAGCTAATCGGGGGAGCCGTCACTGGTTGTGAGTTCCCAGAACTCCCCGCATTCATTTCATTTCTGGTCCTTATTGCTAGGAAGAACACTGTCAGAGGGAAAAGTGTAATGTGTGAAGTGTGATTAAAGTGGGAAAAGGGCAGAAACAGGAGTCTCACATTGCAGACAATCATGTTCCAGAGCAGAAATGTACGAAACTGACTCCTATTTGATGTCAGCATGGACATAACGCCATGCAAATGGAAAGATTTAGTTTGAAAGTACGTTTAAGGAATAAATAAGTACATTTCACATGTAATAAAGACAGGTATTATATATATATATATATATATATATATATATATATATATATATATATATATATATATGTGTGTGTGTGTGTGTGTGTGTGTGTGTATGTATGTATATGTGTATGTGTGTGTATATATATATACATATATATACACACACACATATGTATGTATGTATGTATGTATGTATATGTATGTGCGTGTGTGTGTATACACACACACACACACACACACACGTGTCATGCCAGCGACCTGCTGTTATCGCTCTTCCCAGTTTCCCTTGCCTTTGTTTCAACACACTCTTGCTTCTATGGAACCCAGGAGACAGACACAGTGTGTGTGTGTGTGTGTGTGTGTGAGAGAGAGTGTGTGTGCATGATAGAGAGAGTGAGAGAGAAGATGGAGAGATAAGCAACAGCGCAAAACTTCCACAGAATTTCCTTGAAAGAGCGGACTGTCATGGGAGGGTCGAGTAATAGAGGCTGATGGAGGGAAACAAAACAGGCGCACTACAAGCTTTGTTTAGATGAACGCGACACGTGCCTCTCTTTCCGTTGTTGCTGTGGACACAGTTTCTGTTAACGTGCCAGCGCTTGCACTTGAAAGCTGAGGTTATGCTTCTCCAAAAACAAGGGAAAAGGTCAGCGTGGCCCAGCTGTGACCGGTGGTCAGGCCTTCACAACAAAAACAAACAGATAGAAATGCGTGGAAATGCACATCAACCAGTCAATGCCAACGTGCTTTAACGTGTAAGACTTTTTTTTTTTAATGTGCCTATTTTTGGTCAAAACAAAGACTGTGTGACTACCATATGACGTACAATATATTATTAAACATTGTTTGTCATCACAGAACCAGGTAATTATCCGTGTAGAATTAGCACATGTTTATAAGTCAGCCATTTTAAAAGTAATTATCACTGTTCGACTAAGAATTCTTAATGCCTGGCAAAAAAAATTTTTGTGTGACAGTTATTTTGTTCCTCTTATAAAATGGTGGCATTTTCATAAGATATAAACTTTTAGCTAATAAAAGCTAATAAAAATCAGTAACAGGTTAAGTGACTATGTCTTGAAATGACTTGTAACCACGTCTCACTCACTGGCTGCAAGGGAAGTGGGATAAATAGTAGTAGGGTATTACTGAATCTTTTTGTTTTCTGGATTTTATCCATTGCATTGCATGGGACATTTTATTCAGATTTTATCCATTGTTACTACAAATTGATAAAGTGGTTGATAAGTAAGAAGGTCTGGGAGACATCACACAGTCACTTTTCTATTGCCAGCTAATTTAGCTTTTGTTCTAAGAATAAATGCTTGAACTAAATAGAACAAGATTATTTCAAGCTTGAAATTCTTTTAAAGTTTTTTTTTTAAATCAGATTTCAGGGTTTTTATCCATTTGTATCCAAACCGATTTTCTGTTTTGAGAAATGAGAATTTTTTTTTCTTTTTTTTTCTTTTTTTTTTTTTTTTCCATTTTTACTTTTATTCAAATTTGGCTTCTGCACTAACAGAACAGCCTGAGCTTAAGCAGAGCCTACAGGAAGCCTGTGGCAATAACTGAGCAAGCTGAGCCAGTGACGACTATGAAGACTGTCGGGACATGGATGTTCACTGAATTTTGTGTGATGCAAACCGTGTCATAATTTGCATTTGTTCCGTTCATCTAGTTAACCTGTAGTGTGCCCTTTGATGGATTGGCACCCTGTCCAGGGTGTACCCCGCCTTGTGCCCGATGCTCCCTGGGATAGGCTCCAGGTTTCCCTGTGACCCTGAAGAAAGGATAAGCGGTATAGAAGATGGATGGATGTATAGTTAACCTGTGTGATGGCATTTGCTGCTTTTAATTATATTGTGCACTGTAGAAGGTGAAATGCCCAAAATCCTACCGATTTGTCTTTGAGGAATGTTCTTCTCAAAGTGTTGGATTATTCACTGACGTATCTGTTGGCAGCTCGGTGAGCCTCGACCCATCCTTGCTCTTGAAGGACTAGTCCTTTTTTGGAGCCTCCTTATATACTATGATTAGACGATCTCCTCACTTGTTTCACATCGCCTTCTTATTTCAACTTGTCACATTGCCATTAGTCCTATATTGCCGCTGTCTCAACTTGTTGCATGTATTGATTTCGAAATAAATGTTTACCTTCAAAAAACTATGCAGTTGATTAGCTAAAACATCAATATACCTTGTCTTTATACGCTTTTTGTTTAATTACAAGTCAAAGTACATTTACACATCACTCCTCATTGTTTTTATTAGCGTTTTCCATACTGTCCCAACTTTTTTGGAATTGGGGTTGTATATAGTCACATTGCTGTATTTTGTACATATCAAATACTGTATATATTCACTGGTAGTAGGCGTGCGACTGCCATTTCTGTTGGGTGTCTATTTTTGTCTCTGTTTTTGATAAGGGAATATAGGGAAGCTAATTGTCTTTTGTTTATGTTTTTCGTTATAGGTATGTTAGTTTCCCTTAAACAGCGGTTTTTGTTTGCTGTTTTGGCCTTGGTCCACCCTGAAGTTTCTGATTTATCTGTGGTGTACAGCAAATGTATATACACTGTAAATACCGCAATATATATCACCCTTTTTTTAGCTACTCCTATGTGTCCCATTCCTGTCTACTTCGAACACCACATACTTATTCACTCCACCTTATATTACCCCATGCCTTTACTTACACTGTGCGTCCTAACTCTAGACTGGGTTGTAACAACTCTGTGTTCTGACAGCTTTCTATCATAGCCAGCATGAACTTTTTTCAGCAATTTGAGCTACAGTAGCTCTTCTGTGGGATCGGACCAGACGGGCTAGCCTTCACTCCTACATGCGCATCATTGAGCCCTGGGTGCCCATGACCCTGTCACTGGTTCACTGTTTGTCCTTCCTTGGACCACTTTTTGTAGGTACTAATCACTCTATACTGGGAACACTCCACAAGACCTGCCATTTTGGAGATGCTCTGACCCAGTCGTCTAACCATCACAATATGGCTCTTGTCAAAGTCGCTCAGATCCTTACGCTTGCCCACTTCAAGAACTGACTGTTCACTTACTGCCTAATATATCCCACGCCTTGACAGGTGCCACTGTACCAAGATAATTGATGTTATTCATGTCACCTGTCAGTGGTTTTAATATTATGACTGATCGGTGTGTATTTACATTATACATGTATATATGTTGAAGCGGGCCCATTTGCACTCATTCAGTCCAAGCAGGAGATTTCCATCAATTTCAATACAAGCAGTAATAGATTGAGGTGTTGAGGTGTGTATGAAAAATATTACTTTTGCCAATCCTGAACATACAAGCATATTATAAAATGATGATAGTTGTCTATTTTACACTACACTATCTGATTGTTTCCCTTTGACAGCTTGACGATCTGGATGCGCATATGGGTAAAACTGTTGAATGAATCATTTAACTGACTGAATTCAGTCACTGAAAATATTCTAAAACAGGTTTTCTTTTCAAAGTATGTCCAAAACAAAGGTGTGGCTACTGAAATCATGAAAGCTTGACTGAGCTGATCTTATGGTCGATTGAAACAGTTGCTAAGTGTCTGGACAACCAAGAAAATAAGGTGGGGCTCAGGATCAGTCCATTCTGTCTCGCACAGCTACGTTTATGAACTCAGTAGGGGTTTCTCCTGCTTTAAAGTGTGTAGTACTCCAGGAAGAATGCTTACTCGGAGAACTATGCGACGTAAGCAATATTAAAATCAAAAGTCATTTTATTGTAATTGTTCTCGAAACACCTTGAAGGCAACTCATTTAAGAAAATGAGCAAATAAATTTCTGGGTAATTACTATAGCTGTTCGACAGTTGATGGTTTGTTCTAATTACCAGCTGAGGTGTGTGAATAACCCTGGCCCATAATTCTTTGCCCCCATTCTGCCAGACGCTCGGTTATGGCGGCTGATTTGTTGTTTGCGTCACATGTTTTCACAGCAATGTTTCAGCTGTTACTCATTCGACTGCTGCCAGGCTTGGTCGTTGCCTGAACAGGAAGCTCCTGTAGGGATGTGTGCAAATACTACAAAGCTGCAGCAGCCAACATCGATCTGGGGAGTGAAAAGGCTTTTAGGTGAATCGTTCCACCCTTACCTGCAAAGGATTTAATCTCAGGACTCTTAAATTTTCTTGAGATTAAATATCCTGACTCAGGTCTTTGGAATAGAATGGAAATGACGATCGCCTTGAGCAACGAAGGAACTACCAGGATTGGTTGTTGGACTACGGATGTGTAGACTGTGTGTGGTGGCATAGACATGCATGCACGTATGTATGTGTGAGGTGTACAATCAACACGCAGCATTATTATCATCCTGATGTCTCTTTCTCCTGGCGCCAGGATCTCTGGGTGAAGTCCAGGCTCATGTTCTTTGGTTTTTGTTTATGTTTTGAGAGCTCTTCTTGCCCTGTGGCATTGTACCTGATCTTGTATTCCAGCACTCAGCTTGTGCCAACGTGTGCCTGGCATACCATCCCATCCCAAACAACAATCAATTCAACTTCTCCTCTGTCAATTCAAGTTTGAAGCAACCCTCATGCTTGTAAAAAAGTAAATAAAAAAAAAGGTGCATGCTGTTCCCAGCCTCGCCCAGGGAACACGGGAGTGACGAAACAAATCTTACTCAAGCTTGAAGTCTTTTGAGTGGAATGACTTGCAATGACATTCATAGCATAGACTGCAAGCTTGGGCAAATATCCCATGTCCACACTGCTTTACCAGCTTACCATACACACCTGATAGAGCTCTCGGCCGTCCATTGATCTTAGAAAAATGCTACATATGTACTTTTTCTTCTTTGTTTTGTCTGTGGGGCTTCTGGTATGGAGGGGGTGGCTGAATAGCTGTGTAGGGTGGGGTGTTCTCTGCTCCTCTGGTATTGGGTGGAGAAGATAGACAGGATCAGTAGCTTTCCCTCAGTTCTCTTTGACACTGGGAGAAACTATAATATCACCCCATCCCTTTTTACACTTTTTGCACACACCCAAGCTCTCTCGTTCACTCTTGTGCATTAACATTATCTCTAACAGGGTATTCAGATTTCAACTGTATATGAGGATAGAAAATTCGATTTTGACTCAAGTATCTTTTACCATGCAAACTATACATGGTACACATTTCACATTTAATATATACTCTACATACATTTTATGCATTACCTATATGGTTTTTTTTTTGTACTTTTTTTTATATTATTGCACTCTAGATTTTTATTCTTAATCTAATCAAAATCTCAATGTACAGTGCATATAATGTGTATATAAACATTGTGTAAAATATTATACCTTTAACTATACATATTACCTGCTGTTCATTATGCAACTGTCTATGCCAATCATTATGGATGTCCTTTGCATTTATTTATGCTTCATTCTTTCTGAAGAATAGTGATATTTTGTGTGGTGGTGCAGGAGGTCGAGTAGCTCCACTACAGCTCCAGGGTCTCCCGATTTGATCCTGAGTTACTGGGTTACTGTCTCTGCTGAGTTTGATATGTTCTCTGGTTTCTATGTGGAGTCTGATATGTTCTCCGGTTTCTGTCCGTAAAAACATGCCAATAAGCGGATGAGCTAAATTGCCCCTTAGGTGTGAATGACTTCGCAACTCTATGTGTGCAGGGTATATTCCCGCCTCATGGCCAGTGTTTCCAGGACAGACTCGGGTTTCACCGTGACCCTGACCAGGATAAAACAGTTTTGATCAGTGAAGAATGAATGAATTATTTTGAGATGTGGAGACAAACTTTCACAAAGCTTTAATAGAGTAACGGGCTTCGGCAAATGTAATATCTGCCCTTCTGTTGTATTAATCATGCACATAATTGCCTTTCTTGAAGCGACTTTCAATCTGCGGTAAATCACATTGTTTTGCTTAATTAATTGATTTGTGCTGACATCGCCCTGCCTTTTAAATGCTCCAAATTATCAAGGTATATTCATTAAGGTAAAGTGTAAAATCGGCAAGATGTGCAAGATTTTGTTCATATGAAAGATGCATAAGTCTGTTTTGCCTGCAGGCATTATCAAGTTTGCGTACATGCAAAACTAAATGATGGCAGCTTTACATGTAGCCCAACATTTTGTGTGCATGAGTATACAGGAATCCATCCATCCATTCATTTTCCATACCGCTTATCCTATTCCAGGGAACTCTAGGCACTCGGGGCACAATCACACACTACGGACAATTTGGAAATGCCAGTCAGCCTACAAAGCATGTCTTTGGACTGGGGGAGGAAACCTGAGTACCCGAAGGAATCCCCCGTAGCATGGGGAGAGCATGCAAACTACGCGCACACAAGACAGAGGCGAATGTGCAAGAATATTAACAGCAATTTCTCGAAAGTGTTCTGAAACCAAATAAGATTGATGCTTGATAGCTAATGATATTAAACCAGCTTAGACTAGTGAGAACGACAAAGGAAACAACAGCTCTGGTGTATCTCTGGACAGACAGGAGCGCGTCAATGAATGAGCATGGAGGTGCATGTAGCATCTGTGTGTGGGTGTGTGTGTGTATACATAAGCACATTTACTATCCGTGTTGACCTAGGTGCGTCATCGCAGCCTGGATGTCGAAATGGTCTTTAAATAGAGCTAGGACAAGGAAAACGCTCTTTGACCAGGATAAACCTTTCGTTTTTGTTTGCTTAGCGCACGTTCGAAGGGACGCAGTGGCGGTGTGTGTTTGCACAGTCTGTTGTGTTATAGCTGTTTCCCTCAAGTGCGACACACTTATTTCCTCCAGCTGGAGCTCTGGTGTCAATGACACACTCAGACAGCATGTCACAGCCACCCGGGATCCCAGCTCACTTCACTAGACCTCAGAAGGGAAATACTCGCTTCCCTATTCTCATTCTGCTTTTTTTTTTTTTTTTCCAGTTCATGTATTTTTATAATTACTGTAGTACTCTTACTGTAAACCTCCACTGGCTTTCCAAAACCTGGGGCAAAAGTGACCAGGATAGAACCCCATATGCATTCATAGCAGTAACATTTAAGGTGGTATTGCCTGTTTAACTGCTTTCTGTGCCATAATATACGACATTTCTGGTAGAAGTAAATCACCATAACTGGATTTGTCTCATACCGCATTTGTGTGGCGGTCTGTGTAAACTCTTCTGATGTAGACTAGGGCAGAATCTTTGAATTTGCCTGCCTACATGCTTTGATGATTTAACTTTAAAACTATGACTATATCTCACCACACATATATGGAAATGTGTTTATTTTACCGCATAATCTTGCCTTGGCTAACGTCGGATACCTACAAGCCATGGGGGGTAACCAGCGTTTAAAATGCTAGAACTTCTCATAAGGGCGTCTGCTTGACATACAAAAGGGAAGCATACAGTATTTGAGTACAGGAATAGCTTTCAGGAGTTATATATAGTAGAAAATGTCAATATTTCACCATGAGATGGGTTTTCCAGGTCACCACACATTTGCATATTTGCACAGTTTTAGTCGCACTGTATTACCGCTACTAGACATTTCAAAACAACCTCCATGACCGAAAATCACACACATGTATAATAGTCAGATTCCGTTTATTACTGAGTAATGGATGTCTTATTGACTGTACAGCATGCAGGCATTTCCAACAGGAAGATATTTTTAGTAGGGGTGCTGCCAAGCCAACAGAATGTAAATATGTGACTTATTTGTTTTTGTAGAGCAGCGTAGGGGTCTATTTACGTTTAAATTGAGCAGACATCCTCATCCAGCGTGACATCCAGTGTTTCCAGGACAGACTCTGGATTCACTGTGAACCTGACCAGGAATGAAGGAATTGTGTTGAGATGCCGAGACAAACTTTCAAGAAACTTGAGCTTCTGCAAATGTAATGCTTGCCCTTCGGTTGTGTTAACTGTGCACGTAATTACCTTTTCTGAAGCGGCTTTTAATCTGCGTTAAATCACATTGTGGTGCTTAATTAATTTATTTTTGTAGACACCGCCCAGCCTTTTTGAATGCATACAGATGTCTAAAGCCTTGCTAGGTAAGTGTGATTTCCTCACTCACTGAATGTCACACCTTCATCAAGTTGTTGGATAGCTATTACCACTTATTAGGTGCCACGAATGCAGCATAAGAATACCATTTCGCTAAAATCCTGTCAGGGAGAAAGGCTTTAGCTTGATCGATTTGCCACACTACTATTCAAATGATACATTTCCCACAGAGAATATAATATACATTTGCCAAAACCATACACCACGTTATTTTCCACCTAATTTTACCCATTCAACCCCCTTCCATTCATCCCTAATTTCAACGCCTAGGAGAATACAAGTCTGGAGACACCAGTGAGAAATTTAGGGTGGGAACATAGTGAGAAACTAATGACAATTCATTGCATTTTGAAGCCAGAGCTTAAATTTGGGGTGACCATTGAAAAAGGTGTGCTTTTGAGTATAGTGTATGTTTTTTTTTTCCTTATCACATGACAGCTACCAAATGGGAAGGGTGAAGATTATCACATTGTTCCTCTGACACACGTGAAACCAACCACTGCATCCTTTCTAACTGCTGTGTAACAGCATAACACATTCGGAGTAAAGCACTATCTGCCCTCTTCCACATACATTGGAGTCCAGAAGTCTGAGAGCACTAGTGAGAATGCTTCTGTCTGGCATTCTTTTTCACTTGAACACAAAGTTTTTCATTGCAAAAGACATCATCAGCAACAACTTGAGTGAAAAGTTGAATCTGAAAAAATTTACATGCGTCCCAAAAGTTTCTTAGTATTTTCGTATGTCCCCTTTTTTGCTTTAATGACATTGTGCACTCGAGCTGACAAAGACTCCACATGATTGTGTAAAACCTGTTAGATCCGTGTTAGATCAAATCCCACTGGAGTGTCATCTGTACACGTGCTTCAATGGAAGGGATAAGACTTACTGAAAATCTGACTTTTTGTATAAATATGTCATCTGTGATCATCGAAACAAAGTCGAGTGCACCTGTGATTTCCAATTAGCCTAACTGCATGAACCTGGTTATAAGACGGACCGTGAACACCAGGACTTTCTCAATTTCTGACCTATGGGCCGTGTCTATCTGCATTTCGGCATCATGGCTCCACGTGGAAAAACATTGCTAAAAGAATTGAAATACCTGGTTTTGAGACGTCAGAAAGATAGAAAAGGATACAGGAAAATCGGTGACCAATGAAAAATCAGTCGAAACACAGTTGCAGTAGTATTCAAGAGGTATAGAACGAGACCTAAACAGAGCCACAGTGGATGTAATCCTAAATTGATGCCACAGACAGTGTGCTACTTGCACAATCTAGCTCTGAAAACATGACAGGCAAGTGCTTCATACTTGGCACAGGGGTTATCAATAGAAGTTGGAGCTTTTGTGACCGTTCAGAGGACATTGTATAATGTCAACCTCTATAGACGGCATCCAAGAAAAAAAGCCTTGCTTGTTCTTTGGCACAAAACTGCAAGATTAAACTATGCAAAAGAACATGAAAAGAAGCCTGATAAATATTTGAAGCACATTCCTTGGTCAGATGAGATGGGGTCCAGCATGTTTGGCATGAACCTGGCCAGGACTACCACAGTGAATGCATAGTCCCAACAGTGAAGCACGGTGGTGGGTATGTGATGATAAGGGGTTGCATGAGTGCAAATGGTGTTGGGGAGATGACATTTATCGATGGCACCATCAATGCCTGTGGACATACCAAAATACTGGCTGACAAGATGAATCCCAGTCTCCAGAAGCTTGGCAGAAAAGGAATATTCCAGCATTATAACAATCCAAAGCATACAGTCAAAATCACACAAGAGTTCCTAAAGAATAAAAAAGACAAAACTATGACCTGGCCAAGTATGTTGCTTAACTTGAATCCAAAAGAACACCTTTGGGGTATTTCAAAGAGAAAAATTGAGCAACACAACCCCTCCAGCAAAGAACAGCTGAAAAAGAAATGTCTCTGACAAATGGCAGAACACCTCTCCAGAAATTTCTGCGACGCTGGTACCCTGGACTTACAAAGTATTGTATGTATAAAATAAAAGATTTGAATCTCAGTAATGAAAGGTGTACTGACTTTTGTTGCATTGAGTTCTTACTGTGGGGCTTGTATTTTTAATATAATAAATCTAAACTGTTCGTTTATAATTTTATATAAGAGCAAATACCTTAAAGTAATGCAATTACTGTAAAGTGATACAATTTTGAATCATTTGACGTTTAATTGATATTGCACAGGGGTGTACTCACGTCTGTTGTATACTGTATAATACTTGACATTTGGATGCTTCCTATAGGATATGCTTTAAATGGGTTTAAGAGAAATTCAGCTTATTTATTATAACAAATAAATGTAAATAAACAAACAAACAAATAATAAATAAATGATCATGCTTTTTGATTAATGAATGATTGACCCAATAAATCTTTTGAATTTGTAGCAATATGACTATAATTAATAATAACGACTATAATAATGACTATACTAGTTTAACAGTAATAGGCAGTATATGATCTGTACACTGGATAATGTTCAGAATGTGAGAGAAAAAAAAAAGGTTATTTTATTTTGAAATGTAAAAATTTTTGCTGTAGAAATATCATTGAATGTCAAATTATTTTGAATTGTATTCAGTTTAACTGAATTAAAAGAAATTCTCTTCAAGATTGTGTCCAGTCTAATTTCCATTATTATTTTTTTATATCTTCGAGTCTTTGATCATGTAGTTTTACTTATATTAAATACTTCTGTTATATTGTATTACAGTGCAAACTGTAAACCCCTGTGAAACATTTGGTATATTCCTGCAAGTCATGTTTTAATGCAAGTAGCAAGTACAAATATCCTTAATAAATAAATAAATAAATAAATAAATAAATAAATAAATAATGGGGAAAAAGAAAAGTAAGTTCTCTCTTTTTTCTGTATGATAAAGAAAGTGGGCAGTGGTAGGGCAGTGGTAGGTCAGTGGTTGAGACATTGGGTTATTGCTCAGAACATCATGAGGTCAAATCCTGGCACTGTCAAGCTGCCACTGTTGGGCCCTTAACCCTCATCTGCTCAGTTGTATAAATGAGATAAACGTAAGTCGCTCTGGATAAGGCCGTCTGCCGGATGCTTTAAAATGATATAGTGATATTAAATGATGCGGTCACTTTAGAAGTACAACTGTGTTACCTAAATTATAGACTGAAAATAAATTATTATTAAAAAAAAAAAAAGTAGATAGTAAACAGAATGTTGTTAATGTAATGATGTCATTAGCATGGAGTGAAAAATGCTAAATGCACATTTGCGGACATGAGGACACACTGAATGTAATAGTAGCTTAATAATTATGTGTTGTTTTCCTGGATAGTAAGCCTTAATGTTTGGATATTTAAAGAAGCAAAAGACGTAAATAAATAAATAAATAAATAAATAAATAAATAAATAAATAAATAAACTGCAAAAGTGTTATTTTTTAAACTGTAAGGATGGGTTGTTTTGATGTTGGGTTATACTTGGTTGTATGAATGTTGGCATATATTGTTTTGTATGGTGACCATACCATGAATTTTTCATATCCCTCCACCTCTAATGTTAACTCCCTCCCTGTTCCTATGTAGGCTGAACCGTACCTGCTCACACAGGCTCTGGAGTCGGTCAATTTCTGGAGGCTGTGTGGTTTGTAAATGCAAGTCTTTGTGTGTAAGGAGTATAGCAGGGAGGCCCGACGGGATCCTGGCTCTCTTTTTAGCAGATAAGATAGAGAGATGGAATTTTTTAGAATGAGCTCACTGGGCTGCTGGAAGTCCTCTGGAAGCTGTTCAGGGATTACACACGCTTTTTTTCCCACAGGCTGAGAAAGGAGTTGAAAGAGGGTGAAAAAATGTTAAGGAGGCCCGCTGAACCCTCCCTGCACGCTCAGAGGGAGGCAACACAGAGACGCTGAGTGATTAGCAATTGAATCAGGTCTTCGTTTGCATTAGATGAGTTAATCGTTAGTCATGTCTGTGAGGGCTTTGTTTTTTTTTCACAATGGCTTTCTAGAGAGCCACATCCATAAAACAAGTCCAACTTTATACGTCTCTCTCTCTCTTTTGAGACTTTAGACAGTGCTCATTTGTGATATGAGGAATACAGATGCATTTTCATTAACACAAAGTTGCATTGTGTTATTAACAGTCCTATGACCTCAATACACACTGAAGATGAACTCCCACCATGCAATGTCTAAATACCTGAAAGGAACACCACGGTCATCGATAGGGCATACGGCATTCTCCGCATCTCTAATCAGCCCGTATACACTTTGTAACCTTATTCTGTTCAACGTAAAGTAGGTGCTTTGACGTCCAACTTCCCCCAAACTCCCCTCTGTCATTAAAAGCTTGAGAAGTACAGCATGGCCTTGTATTGGGAATTTTCTCCACCTTCTTCCAAATGCACATGTACACACAAGTACACACATAAACACAGCATGTACCATTAAATACCTGAGTAGAACACCATGGCTCATTCTATTCCGCTTCTATCAGCACGCACTTTATAGTCTTGTGAGTACACTCTGAAATGAACAACTCAAAGTGGGTGGTTTGGGGCTAGCTAATACATGCTCGAAAGTCCCTAGAAGTAACCAGACAACTTAATGACATAGACTAATCTATATATTCATGAAATCATTATGGTCATCTGCATATTAGAACATGTCACATGAAAGAGGAATTGTCTGAAGAATAGAATAGAATATGTGTATCAGAATTTTAAAAAATTATGATAATAAGGGCTCACGATGGCTTAGTCATTAGCACGTTTGCCTTACACCTCCCGGGTTGGGGATTTGAATCCCGGCTCCACCCTGTGTGTGTGGAGTTTGCATGTTCTCCCTGTGCTTTCAGGGTTTCCTCTGGGTACTCCGGTTTCCTCCCCCAGTCCAAAGACATGTGTTGTAGGCTGATTGGCATTTCCATCGTGTGTGAATGTGTGTGCGATTGTGCCCTGCAGTGGGTTGGCACCTCGTCCAGGGTGTCCCCCTCTTGTGCCCTGAGTTCCCTGGGATAGGCCCCAGGCTCCCCTTGACCCTGTGTAGGATAAGCGGAATGGAAAATGGATGGATGGATAAATGGATAAATAATAATAAAGCATTTCTTATAGAAAAAGAAGTCTTTGGTCACAGCTTTACAAATGGACTATTTATTTATTTACAGAATATTATTATTTCCATGAAGAATGCAGATCGTGGTAGTGAGTAGTTTGGAAATAGACATGAAGGAAATGGTTACGGATGAAATAACTGGTTGGTTGGGAATAATAATGAAAGCAACCATGAATCAATGGTTTGAGGAAGAAACAATGGAATGGGGACTACACTGGTCTCCTTTCATTAACAACAAGAGAGGATTTCATAACATATAATGCTCGGCTTTTCAATTTATTTGAAGTTTTGCCTTGCCTTCTATAGCACTGTGTATAACTTGTGTATTTTTTACATAGTCCACTGGGAAACCTCCACATTCGATTATGTGATGGTTCTACTCAAACTGGGTAAAACGTACACCTGTTTTTTTTTTTTTGCTGTTGTTTTTTTCTTCAATGTTTGCCGATTTACCTGAAGCATCACCATTACTGTCTTAGCTGAAAAGGATTTACAATCAACATATATTATCGACTTCACACAGTGTCCAATCAGCAGTGTCTTCTCAATTCCATCCATAGGGAGTTCTCTTTATGTGTTATCAGTCTCTCAATAACAATGAACCATTGATGAATCGGTATCCCATCCAGGGTGTATTCCCGTCTCGTTCTTAGTTCCCAGGAAAGGCTCCAGATCCATGGTGACACTGATGAGGATAATGCAGCTGTGACAAACCGAATAGGAGTCACAGCTTGGCCGCAGTGATAGTGGAGTTAAGGTACAAACAAGAACAATATGGTGCAAACGAAAATAATATGTGTGAGAGAGATTAAAAACACTTCTCATGCACATCTCTAGATTATGAACTCACCAATTATGTGATGGAGCTGAGGTTGAGGAACTGTCAGAACCTGAATTCACACATAATGCCGACAGCGTTGGCATTTCTATCTCTATTTATTATTATATGTTTCCAAGGTTCGTATTTTAATTTAAAAAAAAAACAACACCCTCCTGAGTAGGCCACACCAACCTAAATCCAAATACAGATACACAAACAGATAATGGCTTTGCATTAGACTCTTAATGTGCATGGTGCCCTGAGGCCCTTCCCACCATGGAAGCACCACCACGATTACTGAAGATGAATAAAGAATGGATGAAATGAATGGTAATTCAGTGGTCTGCGGAAGAAACAAAGATTTTACGAGCAGCTGCAAACCCTACAAATTGTCACGGTGATAATTCTAATGATAATAAAGTTTCCTTTAAGCATACACTCAAACAGAATAATGACTAAAAGCAATACAACATGTGTGGTACTTGGCATCTCGTGCATGACAATATCTTTGCTTTGTAGTCTACAGAAGGTCAGAGAGTGCATTAGGACCTAGGATTTTCTTTGTGTGGTTCTGCTCTTAAACAGGACGTGAGGCGTGCCAGTTCTTAGAACGGTTTGTTCATTCCCTACAGCATCTCTGGCAACTTGTTAATGGCAAAAGTCTCACAATCAATAGCTATTATCAAATTCCTTACCAGTACATCATGGGCTCCTTGTGGGAATTTTCTCCACAGAGCTACTAATACACTTACACACTCGATCACGGCACGCATATCTAAACACCTGATCAGAACACCACCGAGCATTCCTATCCACTTTCATACATTTTGATAACTGTTTTGAGCGAGGGTCATCAAAGTCATTGTCCGTTGTGAATTCTGTCCAAATCTCATCAGTCCATTACACTCTCATGTAACACTCAGTAACACCACCATGGTTAAATGCCTGACCAGAGCACAGTGGGTATTAGTGCAGCATGTACACCCTCTCTTATTGGAGCAAACATTCCTGGAATTGGTGTTTATTAACCCAATGACAACTGACCATGATATTGGATATGAGGGTGTCATGTACAGTGGGCTGAGATGGATGCAGTTGCAGTTAAGAGTTTTTATTAAAAGAGCTGGTAAACAAATCCAAATGTGTATAGAAGTCGTGAACAGTAAACAGGCAAGCAATCAGCAAACAGCAGTATCAGGGGTAATACAAAACACAAAACCAGGAGACAGAACTAGATCAAGAGCCACACCACAGAACAAACAGCTTGGTAAAGTCAGGCACCTAAACATTGAATGATGACACAAGGGTATAAATACACAAACTAATCAAGGGGCCACTAAAAACATCAATCCATCCATCCATTTTTTATACCACTTTATCCTATATAGGGTTGCGGGGAGCCTGGAGCCTATCACAGGGCACTCGGGGACACCCTGGACGAGATGCCAATCTATCGCAGGGCACAACTGCAAACGCATTCACACACTAATAATTTCAGCCTACAATGCATGTCTTTGGACTGGGGGAGCAAACCGGTGTACCTGGAGGAAACCCCCGAGGCACATGGAAAACATGCAAACTCAACGCACACAGGGCCCCCAACACTTCAAACCCCCAACCCCGAAGATGTAAGGCAAATATGCTAACCACTAAGCCACCATGCCCCCCAATTGAAAACAGGTGAGAGTAATCAAGACACATGAGGGTGACAACCAATGACAAGACATGGATGAAAACAAAACACACGTGGCAGTGTAAACAAACACTAGAGAACACAGAGCGGGAGATACATAACAGAGAGTTAAAAATGTATTATCAGTAAGTCATTGTTACTTTTATTATTATTACTATTACTATTGTGTACCTTATAGCACAGTGGTAGGCTGTGTGAATCTACAGTCTGGGTTAGAAAGAAATCTACTTCAACTGTTCTTGGTAGCACAAAAGTAAAATAATCCACTTTAAGCCACTTGACAGCCTGGATGCCAAAAAAAGGCTTAGTTTTTTCTGTGAAACGGAGTAATAGCGTAGTACTGGTAGCCCATTTATTTCATCCGTCCCTGTACGCACAGCTCCACTGTGAGCTCTGAGAAAGGTAAGTGGCTATATTTCTACCCTCAGACACGCTGCACGCTGTATAAAACAATAGCAGGAGCTGCCGGTGTTTGACCTGCTTCTCAGACTCACCATATTGCTGGCTGAAACCCCATATGGCCTGAAATATGAAGGTGTGTCTGACGCAGCTGTTCACTTGCAGGTTTGAATAGTGTAGGGGTCAGGATGAACATGAACGCCATACTGCTTTTGGCATATTTTGCATCTCTCATGGCCTAGAAAGTTCTATGTGAGTGTGTGGTGAAGCACACTCACAGCAGTGAGGTGAAGACATCCATAATAGTGATTTACAGACACAATCATGACGCCGTGACGTGTGTGCTGATAATAGTGGACAAGAATGCTTTATTCTGTTCTGCTCTTGGTGTGTGTAGGGGGATATGTGAGTGGGTGAGTGGTTGCGTTGGTATGTGTGTATGTGTGTGTGTTCATTGAGGTTTACCTCTGCTGTCTCTATTCCATATGCCACCATTGTAGAAGTCTAAATCGAGTGCAATTGAGCTTTCAAAGTGAGAGTCGAGAACACATCGTTGGACAGAATATATAAGAACACCATATCAATCATAAATATGGCATGAGAAGGGTAACATTATATACAGTGGTATAAAAGGCAAGTTACAATATAATACAAAGGTTGTGATTGCATAAGTATTCACCTGCCCCGACCCCACCCCAGCCCCAAATTGATGCACAAACTCTGAAATAGTTCTGGTGCAACCATTTGCCATCAAAAGTCATCTAATTACTTGAATGGAGTTCAATTGTGTGCAATTCAAGTCGTCCACAGTATGCCTGAAGTGTTTTATTCCTCTTATATCACACATACTGTATGTACAGTATATATAATGTATGTATGTATGCCCATTTTTCAATGTAATGGCCGGTGCTTAGTACTTTATTTAATGTAACAGTTAGTTTTTCAGAGTACTAATGGCTAATCGCCCAGAATCCCGCTAATTAGCTATTTATGTGTACCTAGTCCAGTCATACATTATTTTGTAAGGAGTTGCCTGTGTCAGTGCTTCATAAAAGTCAGAGGTAAAGCTGTTCCTGTATGCTTTCTGACACAGGTTTTCAGGACTGGACATGAGGGTGTCATGTAAAGTGGGCTGAGATGGATATAGTTGCAGTTAAGCGTTTTTATTAAAAGAGCTGGCAAACAAATCCAACTGTGAATAGAAGTCATGAACAGAAAACAGGCGGAGGTCAGGCAATCAGTAAAATAACAATATCGGGGGTAAGCAAAAATACAAAACCTGGAGACAGAACGAGATCAAGAGCCACATCACAGCACAGAACAAACGGCCTGGTAAAGTCAGGCACCTTAGTACTGAATGATACTTCAAACTGAACAAAGAAACATGAGGGTATAAATACACAAACTAATCAAGAGGCCAACTGAAAACAGGCGAGAGTAATCAAGACACATGAGGGAGCCATAGATAAGCAAACACTAGACAACATTATAATATATCAGAAAATAATTTAACAGAAATAATAATAATAATAATAATAATATAACAGAAAATAATTTCAACAGGAATAATTCAACACTAAATGTCAATGTACAGTAAATGGTCAGAAAGTATGATGTGTCATTCTTTAATGGCTAAACTGAATGAATAGAAGAGGAATAAAACATTTGTGCTATTATAAGAGAATAATTAACTTTTCAGTGATGTGAGGTCATGAGTGGAGCTGAAGTATGTCGCAATGCTAGTTAGATTAATAGCAGGGTGTGCTAGCTTTAGCAAACAGTGCACCAATTCTGTTTTAAATAATTTTAAAAAGATCATTTATTGAGTACACATTTACCAGTGATTTTAGACTATGATGTCAGACCAGTTCAGCTGGAACCTCGCTATCGCCACCTGGTTTTATGTGAAAAAGTTAGTTCATGTCTTCATTCTCGAATGAGAATTCTTTGGTGTCACTCACTCTCTGTCTGGAAACGTCGGTTGATGTGGAATCTGAACAAACTTGCTTATAGCTGTGAGTATGGTTTAAAATTCCACACATATCTGAAGCTCTGCTCCTCCACCTCCACCTCAAGCTTCTCGTCTCCGTGTGTGTGTGTGTGTGTGTGTGTTGCACTTACCTGAGGCAAGAACACATTACACCGAACAGAATGTCTATATGCAACAAACCTCGCTCTAATTACTTGAATGGAGTTCAGTTGTTTGCTATTAAAGTGCTATTAAAGTGTCACGTGATTTCAATACAAACCCAGTGTTTGTTTAAGAACATACTGTACATACTGAAACAAATACCGTCATGAGGTCCAAAGAGCTAGTAGTAAATTCGTATGTTCCACAACATCGGAATGTAGGGAATAATGGAAAATATCCAACTTCAGGCTGTGAACGGTAACTCCATTTTGCATCAGGCCACATCACATCACACAATCCTGTCATCGATCATTTTCCTAGAACAGCATGTTGTGTTTTATTCTTTACTTATGGTGTACAGTGTATAACCAGTTATTAGAGTAATTCTATAGAAATAGCAACCTTGCTATGGAAAAATAGATGTAAAGACAGGAAAAACTTTCAATTGCCCACTTAATGGCACATTATACTTTATTTTTAATTCCTATTATAGTTGTTTCATGCAACAATTAACAAAACGATTTCTATAGCGTGTGAAAGACATGCGTTACGGGGCAGCGGTGGCTTGGCGGTTAAGGCTGTGGGTTACTAATCGGAAGGTTGGGGGTTCAAGCCCCCACTGTTGGGCCCTTGAGCAAGGCCCTTAACCCTCTCTGCTCCAGGGGCGCTGTATCATGGCTGACCCTGCACTCTGACCCCAACTTCCTGACATGCTGGGGTATGCGAAGACTAAAGACTCATTATCTAAGCAAACATGTCACATCCATTCACAACTGCTGAATTTTCCTCAGCAATGTACTACAACAATTACCTTTAAACCTACACCTGTGTCCATATTTTACATCTCGTCACACATCCATAAAGATAAACTGCGATAGATCTTTCGAATTTAAATAAACGTTTGACCTTTTGAATATTTCTCTGCATTCTCCCTGAAAGGTCACATGACTAAATATGCAAACTCTGTCACTGATATTAAGCTTACGCAAGCAATAAAACACTTTCCAAGTCAACGTGAGTCCATAGGTCACATCTGGAACACTGGTCATCCCCGACATCTGGACCTATAGTATAACGATCTGTTTTATAGTCATCACTGTTACTGTTGTGCTTTTGTTGTTTTTGCATCGACGTCAGCTATGGAAGAGGAGTCATGAAGGGCTGGTGGTAAACATGTGGGATGATGGAGGGATGACGATAAAGGTGAGGGATGGATTAGATGAAGGGATCTGGACAGGAGGCACTGGAGTTCATCCACGACGTCAGCTCACAGATCGGGTTTCTCTAACTCTGTCTGATTCGTTGGCCTGGTGTTCGTCATCACGCTGCTTGTTTCCAGTCCAGCCGGTGTTTCACCTCAACTGTACATAATCTGCATCTTTACAACACTAATAAATTTTTTTGTGTGTGGTTGTGTGTGGATTTGGATTTGGGTGTGTCCACTAGCAATCCCTGTGCTGACGTACATGCCTATGAATGTAAACACGGGAATGGCTTACTTTGGCCAGCTTCCGAGTCTCTGTTCCGTCCGGAGAGCTTTTGTCATGCTCTCTGAAAGGTTGCCATGTAATGTCAGTGATGGAAGAGGCATAAGGACGGCAAGATCTGTACAGAGCATAATAGGAAAGCTTCTACATGTGTGTGGGTGTAATTAGGCTTGCTATTGATAGAGCTGCCTGTTTTATTGTACTGCTAAAACTAAAACACACACACACATTTAAACACATAATTAGAGAGACAAACTGAAAGAGGTGACAGAAAGAAATAGGAGTTATAAATAGTGGCAATAGAAGGAGGATGACAATGTTTGTGTGTGTTTTCTGTGTGTATGCATGTACTAATTAAACTGCGATATTACATTTGAATTCTTTTCTGCTTTCAAGATTCATTTAATGGAATTATTAAAGTTTTCTCCTTAATTTATATACCGATCAACCATAACAGTGGCACCTGTCAAGGCTTGGGATGTATTAAGCAGCAAGTGAAGTCAGTTCTCGAAGTTGATGTGTTGAAAACAGGAAAAATGGGCAAGCGTAGAGACTTTGATAAGGGCCATATTGTGATGGCTAGATGACCAAGTCAGTGCATCTTCAAAATGGCAGGTCTTGTGGGGTGTTCACGGTATGCAGTGGTTAGTACCTACCAAACGTGGTCCAAAGAAGGACAACGGTTGAATCAGCAACAGCGTCATGGGAGCCCAAGGCTCGTTAATGTGTGTGTGTGTGTGTGTTCAGGAGATGGAAAGACAGAAACACAAGGCGTCAAGGTTTCTATGGCTCTGAAAATAAGATTCCTAAAGCACTACTAGCTATTCATTCTTTCTTCAGCAAACTGCTGTGCTATTCAGATGGATTGATATCTGTCGAAATATAGTTTATACTCCATGAAAATAATGGCACTCAAATATGTCCATGTGACTGAAGTTTTTGGATTCATTTGTGAATAAAGCATAGTGTGTGTACAAGGCCATGACTACACAACACCGTTAGGAAAAGGCATGCTGCTATAAAAAGCACGTATGAAAAGCAGATGACTGCATTTCTCCTGCAGAAGCCAAACCAGGTAACATTAGGTCACAACAGGATGACACTGACAGAGCTGGTGTTAGGTGACCCAACTGACCCAGATGGGCTGTTTGGCATTGCCTAAGATGAATTATTCACAAATTCACACCTCTGATGAGCTTAATGAAGAACATGTGATTTGGGACCTATGTCATTAAGAAGAAACACAAAATACAAGAAAGAGTATTCCGTTACAGGAAAATAATCAGCTAGCTAGCTAACTAAATAGATCATGTGAGTTTTGGTTTTGTGTAGATGCTTGTTTTTTACCAGCAGGGTAAGATTAGGCTTTTTTTTTTGTTGCCTTGTGAAACACTTTTTAGGGCTTTTCCAGACTGTCTGAATAACATTTTGAGGAGGGAAACCTTGCTAGCTAAGCTAACTAGGCATCTTTCCTGAGTCAAAAATACTAAAAATAAATATTCTATGTAGCTATAACCTCCCACAATTTTTCCCTATATTATTCCCTATATTTAGTCTTGGCCAGTTACCACCCACCAGTCAGCTCTCCCCATCATCATACAACAGCTACCAACTGGGAACGGTGAAGGCTAACACATGATTCCTCCAAGACACGTGAAGCCAGCCAGCCACGTCTTTTCGGACCACTGCTCATGCTCTATCACAGGGCAGCATAACACTCGGAGGTGTTTTGAGTTAATTATCTGATTAGAGCTCTCCTCAGGTCATCATTTCTGCATTATAAATTCTTTATTCTAACATTTTGAGATACTGGATTTTTGATTTCCCTGAGCTGTAAGCCGTAATCATCGAAGATTGAAACAAAACAAGGCTTGGAATATTTCACTTTGTGTGTAATGAATCGAGAATATATGAAAGTTCAACTTTTTGAATTAAATTACGGTGGGAAAAAAGAAGTTTTCCATGATTTTCCAATTTTTTTGAGATGCACCTGGGACAAAAAAAAAAAAAAAAGTGTGGCAATCAGATATGTAGCTCACAGCACAAAGAATGAGCATTCATTTATGTGAGTCAGCTTTAAGAATTTGCAGCTTTTTTCTAAGTAGTTGGGAATTGTTTGTCATTGTCATACGTTCCCATCCCGCTTACCATCCCCCTGCTAACCAGCAGCTAAACACACGATAGCGTCACGATACTCTACACACGGAAACTCAACAGTGTCCTGACTAATCTTATAACAGACATATGGTGATAAAATAATTCGTTTGTTTATACTGATTGAAAATGTCCAATAAGTCGATTTCCATTCCGCCAGCCAAATGCAACGCCAGTGTACTTCTAGAAAGGGTTAAATCCAAATACAGATACGAATATTTAGAGGACGAAGCAGATACAGATACAGAGATTTATATGTGTATTACACTCCTACCTAGATGTATACCAGAGTGGTACATACTGGCCATATCAGTAACAGAGTGGATTGTACATTTGGATTTCACTAAGGAAACACCGTATGACTTATCCGTATGACACCGTAATCACAGCCTCAGTGTTTACATACACACGTCACACCTTGACCATATAGAGAGCGAGAGAGAACTGTAGCCTTCATGTTACCGTATTTAAACATTCTTCTCTCACATAGGCTTTTTTCAGAGTCTCTGCTATATGGAGCGATGAGTGGGCCGTACAGGCATGTGTTCCTCCGCTTGTGTTGTGGGAGCCTCAGTGATTCAGACGCCTCAGCTGCACAACGCTAGGGTGTTTTCTTTTCTCTTTTTTTTTGGTTTGCAGAGAACAAACTTTTGCTCTTGTTACTTTGAGGTTTTTTTTTTTAAATGTCACTGTAAGTTTTGCATTAGTCACTTACCATGCTGGCGGCTGTTTTATCTCCTACTCCTACAGCAGCTTATAAAAGAGCATATAAAAAATGACAGGATCTCATCCGACCTGGCAGGAGCTGTGTTTACGTGAATTGTAATAATCCATTAATAGTATGACTGATATCTTAATTGTAATAAGTACGTTATAAAACATGGCAAGGCATGCAGTTATAGGACAATAATCAACAACTAGGTAGAGTAATGCCGCCTGATATGACTCGGAGGAGTACTGTTACCAATTTACCTATTTACCTATGATAACACATCATACATATAATCTGTTTACAGTTACGTTTAAAGTTGTGGGACATCTGCCAGACAAGTTACTTCCTGTTATCAGTTGTAAACAGTCGTGTCCTCACCAACCTCTTTCTGTTTTCTCTCTCTTGAAGTTAAGATGCATGTGATGTTCTGTAGATTAATTAGATGAGGTAAGACACAAGTATGCAAAATCCATATGGTGTTTATTAGGACTGATCCAGCAATCATCGAATTTATTCCACATGGAGGACAATTCACAGGTGGATAGCTCAAATGAGAATAATCCATAATTGTAAACATCAAAACAGTCACAGGTTAAAACCAGGAAGTATAACTAGGAACAAGGTAATTGGGGGAAACCAAAACTCAAAAACATGCAAACTAAGACTGGAAACACACGATTACAATCTACGAAACTTATATTAGAACGCAACAGGATATATAAAGACAGACACAGGACACCTGGACAACATAAGGAAACACAGCAATGACAGAACGGTGGTGCCGACAAGACTTGAATCAAAACAAAGGCACATGTCGATGAAAACAAAAAAGCACATGGAGGAAATCAAAACAAAACGTGAGAACAGTGTTCTTCTTCTATGTGCTGGGAAAATGCAGCTTGTTATGTTAGCGAAAAACACTGAAGCCATCAGTCCTGAAGGCATTTTAAAGAGTTATTTTGTTTGTTTATGTGGAGCATTCATCCACCATACCAGTCCCTGTGTAAGTTATTATAGAAATGATAACATATTAGATTAAATGCATTATTATAAACCTGTGATTTGCCTTGCAGCCAGCACTACTGAAAACTAATCAACACCTTCTGACCAATCAGACTCAAGAATTCAACCTCAATAACTTCTAGTTAATAACTTATAGGCCCAACGTTTTGTCATTATAAACTGCCTCCAACCACTTTCATATCCTCTGAACAGTTTTATAATCTTCTTCGTTCTAATTTCAAGCTCGTACCCTGTAGCTCACACCACACATCTTCACATCTTTGTTATATCTCTGCTGGGTGTCTTTTTAAAAAATAAAAAAAAAAATCCTCATGTTTTCTTTTGTTTAATTTATCCAGAACACTCTAATGTTTCATTGTGATCAATTCAGAATTCAATGTTTTTGGAGATATGTCCCTGGGGTGGGGGGCTATTGATATTGGTTTGCCACATCAAAAGAGATTCTTTGTTGAAAATCATTGACAGATTCAACATGCAGGAGCATTTAGATGCATCCAGCCAAGGTTAAGGTTCAGTACTAATGACAGGAAGGATGTGAGTTCAATTTGTGGTGCTGCCAGAAAACCAGCGTTGGGCCCTCAGGGTACACCCGTACAAACCTTAACCTGGTCAGCGTGGTGTTTGGATCAAATTCTGCTTTATTTCTAAGTTGCGTTTGATGAAAAATAGCTACAGAATATAAATGATCCTAACACCATAACTAAAAAACAACACGCTCCATAATTAAACAGACATCATGAAAGTATCTCACTTCTCCTTTCCTAGCGAAACTCACAGTTTGATGGCCATTCATGGTGAGATCACAAAACTTTTTTGTATACATTTGTCCCGATTGGCTCTCGCCTAGAGAGCCAGACCTTTCATTCATGCTTTGTACAAGGGGGAAGTGCACAGGCCTCAATGCCCACGAGGGGTTTTTACCCGGATGGCCACTCACGATTACTCACGCTCACTGTGTTTTGATGCACAGTACATCAGGAGGAAGTGAGCTGGGAAAATCCCACCGGCTCAAGGGGATGTGTTTTTGAGGAAAAAAAACACTGAAGTGACAACTAAATAAACAAATAACAGGTAACCTTAAAACGAATATGGCTTTGCGTGTCAAACCTGTGTTAGCAGTGAAGAGGAAATAGCTACAGTGCAAGTCCCCATGGACAATTTCCTCGTGAGATAAGAGTTAGGAAAGCAAAGCACAAGGGATTGTGGTCATGACGCGTGTCACATAGCCATGACGGTTGAATACTGCTTCTGCTTTCCATGGGGAAGATACAATACACACTTTGGCTTAATGGCGCGTTAGTCAAGATTGGATTTGTCAAGATTGGAACTCTAGCAGTTAAGTACACTACGGCCTTGTTCACACCTCGTATTAACCTCTGTCTTGAGTGATCTGATTATAAGTGGACAGCTGAAACACATAACTGTTTACACCTGGCGTTATGAATGCATCTCCAGTAACCACTTGCGATCGGATTTCATGCATAGAAAGCTGCAAAAAGCAACTACGTTCATCATTTTTCTCCAGTGGGCTATCCATTAATCGTGGAGAACTCTACTCTTCAACGTGATTTCCAAACAATCTTGCAATATTAAGCGTCATATTAATAACAGCCGTCATATTCGGCGGTCCTTCGCTGCTGTCCGGGACGTATCGAGATGCTTCGTGTTCACGCTAAATATGTTAAGTGGTCATATGCATCCCAAACCACTTCACCGAATGTGCAATACAACATTGGAATCAATTTTAAAGCCACTCAGAAAAAGCCAGTGCCTTTGATGTCCTGTTTTTCCTTGTAATGCGCTTGCATGGGTTTTTCAGCTGACCGTCACGACTGGTGTTAGCTAGTTAACATCATTAGCCGCATGAGTCAATAAGCATTACATTTTTATGAAGGTGGTTCATTGAAAGTATGCCTGGCTCTCTAAGTGATAAAAATGGATCTACTTGATTAGTTATATCAAGTAGTAAAGGCTGTATATTGCTAACTGAGTTTTATTGCAACACTAACCACATGCTTGTAGAAAGGTCACATGAATTCACACATTTTTCACATGTAAGGCATGTGGTTTTATTTTTTAATATGATTTTTCACACGATCACATAATCTCATGATGTCACATGATTACTTGAGTACACGTGCAATTTCAGGGTATAACATGGTTCATCACACGTTTAAATATATATGTTAGCCATGGTAGCATTGCCACCTCACAGCTGTTCTCACATGTCTGAGTGGGTTTCCACCAGGTTCTCTGGTCTCCTTCCTCCTCCCGGAAAACCTGCTGGTAGGTCAATTGGCTATGCTAAATTTCCTGTAGGTGTGAATGAGTGTGTGAATGTGTGTGAATTATGCCCTGCGATATACTGTTCAGGGTGTATTCCCACCTCATGCCCAGTGCTCACAGGGTGGACTCTGGATCCACCGTGACCCTGACCAGGAACTTCAATGCTGACTGAAGTGCGTCATGAAGATGAAATGAATGAATCAATGAACCATTACAGATTTGCGAACTTAGGCATTTTACACCAGATGAAGATATTACAAATGATTTACAAATCATTTCTGATCCATTAGAAGAAACCACCATTATAGTGTTTTTCTATTTTCCATTTGCTTTTAAGACCCAGAATTAATCATACTCATTATCTGCTCCTGTCAGCAGCTACTGTTTATTCAGACTCAAATTTGACCCCAAATAAACATGACGGGGCAGTAGACAGACCAGGGCCTCACACACAACATCCCCCCCCCCACACACACACACTGCCCTCTGTCTCTTTTGTGTGCCCTGACCTGCCAGAGAGGAAGATTTAATCCCTTAATTTGCTGGGAGCGCTGTTAAACAAAGCTATGCTTTTAGGAACAGCCCCCCTAATTGAGACAAGTGATGGTCATTTCCTCCTGGAGTGCCTCGGAATGTTGGACAGGTATGTTGGTAACCTGTGACCCCTAGCCATGCCATCGTTGACATTAAAGCTGACCCGGCAGGAACTGTGGCCTTTTCCCACCAAACCTTGGACTTTGATGTCTGTTTTGTAGGATTTCCAATAATCTTTCTCTCTTCAGCAAGACCTTTCAGGACCAAAGTAGCTATCAGGGGTAGCCTCAGGTGGAAGGGCAACCTATTACTTAAATTGGTAAAAAAAAAATTACCCCTTGCTGGTCTTTCTTTCTGGTTTGGAATTATTCCTGTTCATTTAGACCAGAGGTCAATGATGTCAGTTAAATTGTGACAGGGTATTACTGGGCTAGCAGATCATGAGAAGAAATGCCAGTTAACACTAAGAATAACATCCGTTTCATGGGCCGTCAAAGTTGAAGCCCAAGCGCATGGCTGGTGAGTTGTAAAAAAAAAAAAAACTTCCTGAACAAATTCTATGGTATCATAAACCAATAATGGTTAACTGAATTTCCATCCATACGGTGCAGCTCCATCTGGCCTTGCAGTGTAAATATACAGAAAGTTTCTCGTTAACTATTCTAATATTGATTGTGTTTGTGCTGAGAATTGCGTCTCTAATCGCAGGGTAATCTTTTTGCACTGACGCTGGCTTCTTCAGCCAGTTCTCACACCTATGTTCTCACCATTGCTCTTGGCTTTTATGTCATTCAAGCAAGAGCTTGAGAAAATCCATCCTCGTATCCATACATACATACATACATACATACATACATACATACATACACACGTTCCTGTTTTTCTCAGCATGAGAAGCAATACAAAAGAAAAGGTCAGGGCAGCTGCAACACTGATTCCAGGCCCTATTTTTAAATCCTGACATCATCCGCACAATACACCATTCCTCTCATAGCGTATTTAAAAGCATGCAACACTCACAATCCTGCAGGTTCAAATAGCCCTGCCTGTGACAGCTAGTGTATTTTTACCAACATGATGATGTATTAATTACTCCATGTTTTTACACTGTATTCAATTAATCCAAAGAAACAACTAATGAGAAGTTGACACTTAAAGTCTACGGGGTTTTAAAATATATATTATTATATAAAAGTTGTTCTGAGAACTATTGAAATAGACATCAGAACAGGAGGAGGGTTTTGTCTATTCGTAGGCTGGACATCAGACGAAGGGGGAGGGGGTCGTGTTTTTATGTTGTTGTCTGTTTAAACAAAATGGTGACATGCTTTGACTGAGATGAGGATGTTGTCGTTTTCTGTGTCACCTCGTCTGAGATATATAGGCTGATAGTTAGCTTAGCTACTGCGTAGGCTACTCTAAAAAAAAAAAAAAAAAAAAGGTACCTCATTTAAATGAATGCTATATTTTATTATATATTGCTATGCTATATAATAATAATAATAATAATAATAATAAAACTATTTCTTTTTCGGAGTGATGAATCTATCATATTTCTTTTATTAAGAAACACACAATTGACAAAGATCGACTAGCCCCTAAATCACTTGAAAAAGAAAGTGCCCCCAAATAACTGACAAGATCTAGATAACTCAACGAAATAGAAATACACTTGCATATGATGTTGATGTAAAATGATGTAGCAGTCATCAGTGGTACCACGCTATTTATTAATCTCTTTAATTTAAAAGTCGTAGAACTCCTACATTACTAGTGGGGGGGCACTTTTTGTTGTTGTGCTATTCCATACTTATACGCCTCTTTAACAAGGTTTTAGTTTAATAGTATTCTTAGACCCAGAGCTATTTGCATTAGCGTAGATATGAGGACGTGTTTCTGATGGAGACTACAAAGCACTTCTGTATAAGGATCTGGATAAGGATGACTGCCAAATGCAGTAAATGTAAATGTAGTTACACTAATAGCCTCAGTATTTGTAGCAATGCTACTGGCCAACATTGCAGCATGGACAACCACTCATCTTATTTATCTTCTTACAGCAACAGAGTCTAAGCTTCTGTCCATTCCTTCACTACTCACCAATAACGTTTCTAATCTGAGGAAGTATGATTGGAAGAGAGCATAACCAGACTTAAGGGTGTTCCTCAAGGGCAGATCATTGGGTTTTAGGATTTAAAACCCACAATCTTCTGATCACCAGCTCAGACCCAATGAGCTATTCATGGCCATTGTTTTGCTTCACTGTGCAATGAAATTGTTCCTAAGGCAATGTGATGTCAGAAAACCGACATAGGGGGTCCCCTTGTTTGTGTGTGTGTAGGGGGGGTCGGGGCGTTGGGAGGAGAATAAGGGGGGTATTTAAATTAAATGTTAACTTGATTAGTAGAAAGTATAAAGGATTCTTTTAGCCCAGATCACACTATCCTAACATTCTCCAACAAACCCTTTGCAGACATTGGCAGCTGGCCTACAGTGTTCCAAATAAAGACCTAACAAGCAAAATGAACTAGTGTGAAAGAAGGGATAACATTCTTGAGACTCCCAGCAATCTTCCAAAGGTACAGCAGACTGATCTAATGTTTGGGTTTGTTAGAGATGGCTAGGTCAGTGTGCTCTGAATTTAAGGAGCGAAGCCTGTGTCCTTGTCTTCCATCTATACACCTGTTCCAACATCCAGCGGCGGATTAAAGCAGCTGTGGAGGAGATTACCCATGGCACTTGATTGATGGGCAGGCAAGTGTTCCCTTACCGGCAAGTGGTGAAGCAATCAACTGGAAATCCAGAGGGGTCACACCTCACTGTTGCTGTCATCCTCAGGTGGCAAAATGGGGTTAGGGTGTTAAGAGCGGTGTGTTTATTACAGGGTGCAATAGTGGGGAATGTCGTAACAGACTTTTTCTTCGTGACCCTGTCAAATGCTGAGTGAAATGTCAAAGATTTCTTTAAGATGAGGAATGGAAAGGGTGATTGAGAGTTTGGACATGAAATATGAAATAGTTAAATACATAACAGACAATAACCATGTGATCAACTACACTGTAAACAATCGCTGTCATTTTTGTAGCAAAATATGTACAGATGACAGGAATCTAGCTTTTTTCTGAGGAACTTTTGGAATGATCTTTGACTGTTTTTGCCCCATTTGCATTCAACATACGTTTAGAAGTGATGGTATGAGATACAGTAAAATGTTCTTACATAGCCTAGATGAATGGCTATATTGTGTTATACTGTGTTAAGTAGGACACATTAGGACACATAAGTAGGACACATTGATTGCTAATGTTAGCTGAATTGTACATTTTTTGAACTGGAAGATTACAACAATTTGTACAGTTTAGGTAGAGTTATAATACCTATAACCACTACTAGTATTTTATTTATCCTTTTTTTTTTTGCAGTAGCTTCTTAATTGGCAATTACATACAATGTAACCAAACCCTAATGAAAATTAGTCACAACCTAGCAAAAATCCGTTCTAGTTTACCATGTGTTTACTATGATACAGTATAGTTTTACTATAATCCTTCATTGTAAATATGGATAGAATAAGTTATAAATCAGGTGCATGATACTATCATGGTTTTATTGTTATGCATTATGCTAATTATGTTTATTACATATTCAACCATAATACTACCACGAATGTACTCCTGTGTATTATGACCAGGTGTTAAATTAAAGGGATCCCAAGGGAACGCAGCTCCACCACATTTAGTTTATATGAGCAGCACATGAAGCTCCGGTACTATACTTTAATGAAAATGTAAATCATCCCATGGTATAATGGTGACAGCAATTGCAATGATGATGCAATATGCTTTCATACTGTTTTTTTTATAAAGAAATGCTTTCATTTAAAAAAAATAAAAAATTAAAGAAAAACTAACATGTATTTCTTAAGTCAAAGCTTTTATCCATGGTAGCTCTTCATATTATCATAACATAAATTGTTTGTAGTTTTTTTATATGAAAAAAATGTTTCTTTGTTTTATAATAAATATTATCATAAAAATAGTCTTCCTGTGCTTTCTGTAAGTCCAAATTTAACCCCACATTATGTAAGAAATAATGCATTATTCATTTGTTATATAGCATAAAATATGTACTTAATGATGCAGAACATCCACAAAACAAATCATAGATAGCCTGTCATGTTACTAAAAAAACGCAAAGTCCTCTATGCTTATGATTTTCCCATGGCTCATTAATATAAGTCTGTGATTTGCCTTGCAGCCAGAACTACTATCATAGCTACTGTTATAGAAAAATTTATCAACACCTTCTGACCAATCATATTCCAGAATTCATTAGCGTTGTGGTATAAGGTTACATTTATAAAGTATGTTTATTACCTATTAAACATATATAATTGTTATAGCATGATGGAAAAAAACATAGACTCTATAATGACAGTATGAACTAGTCAGATGCATAAATTATTTTGTATTTGGTCAGTACGATTTGTTTTCTATTACATAATGGATGTGTGCGTTAATATGGACATTACACAAGTTCATGAAAATGAGCTAATACCCAGTTCATTACAAGGCAGTATGAAAATGTCCTGCCTTTCTAGAGCAAAGGTGTGATTTGCGGTCACAGATCCTCTGACTTCATAAGTGTCACTGAGACTTTCCTGGCAGTGAAGCAGGTGTGTGTGGTCAGTGTCTAACAGGCAGTTGAAGTGTCATCGTTATCCTCTGAGAAGCATGGCTCAGAGATAACGCTACCTATCAGATGAACCAAGGCAGCATGTGGCTATCATTCTCGCTCTCTCTCTCTGTTGAACGAGCACCCACATATCTCCCAGCTTTAGCGGTCCTGTCATACCTGCCCCCTTCATACAAGGTTCCTGCTGCCTCTCTATTTCAAAAGCATTCAGGTTTATCCTTCCCAGGATAGGGATAAACCAGCCTATTCCATATAGCAATACATGTCTTCCTAATATTTATTATATAGTTACTATTTCACTAGGAAGAACATCAATAAAAGGAGATATGTATGTCTTTATAGAAGCTTGGCCATCAGGGCTTTGACTTAGGCAGCAATGCTGGTACATGTGACTGATGAACATATCAACATCAGTCAAATGCATAAGCATTTGTGTGTGTGTAGGTGGATGCTGTATGTATGCCCGTCTGCCACGCAGCTCAGTCATCGATCATCACCCAGCAGAGTGAGTCAGTCCTGCCGAACTGAACAAAAACAGGATGCTGAGTGAGTAGCAAAAACAGATCATTACTCAGCAACGCAAAAGTCTAACCTTGTTATGAATCATCCAGAATTGTCCTTTTTTTCTCGATCGGATTCATTCGGCTGCGCAAAATCAAAAAAGAGAGAGTGAATTCAAAGCAGATAGACGAGCTGCATGACATTGCAGTTAGACTGCTGCATTATTAGAGCGTGGGCTAATTGCACAAAGCAAGTTTGAGAGAAGTAATTTAAGCTATTTTTAGGAAAAGAATAGCCTACTACAGAATTTGGGGGAGGACATATAGAGAGAGCGAGAGAGCGAGAGGGGAGGGGTGAGGGTGGAAGTATAGACAGAGAAGGGTAGAGAGAGGGAAAGACGGGGGACAGGGTGGGGACAGACTCTGAGAAGGGAGGGAGGGAGAATGTGGAGAGTGAGAGGGCATCGAGTGCGTTTACCATTCAACCAATGCTATGGCGGGAAAGCACAGGAGCAGGCTGGGGGGTTGGGGGTAAATGGGAGTCTTTTATCTCAAGTTTCCCACATCCTGCTGCTGAGTCTGAACGCGGCCACCCAATTTGAAAGAATGCCTGGTATGCGCCCATCTTCCTCAGCGCTCTGGTGGTGTGACTGCCATTGTTCGCTGTCTAAATAAAGCTGGAGGGCCACGGACAGGGGAAGGAACTTTCAAAGCAGCGATTTGAGATTAATGAGGTTTTGCTTTTGTTTGTAGATCTTCATAAACGCACCTACACACCCGCACACACCCTCATCTAACAGTCAAAAATAAAACAATAGAGTCCTCAACATCAGGAGACAGGAGGACAGTGAGTCAAGTCTGACGTCTGTGATGGTGCAGGAAGCAATGAGGCCTCAGACCTTTTATCCATATGTTGTAATTGCATCACTTGCTATATGACTGGTAGGCTGTACATAATTGTGCCAGCTTAGGATCTTTTGAAATTATGAACCGTAAATATAATTCGAATGCGTTAAAAATATATATTTGAACTTCATTTGTAATGTATAGAAGTGGAAATACCGTGCCCTCCACTAATATTGGCACCCTTGGTAAATAACAAAATATCAAAAGGTTAAACAATAAAGACAATTTTTCAATATTAGTGGAAGGCACTGTATATTAACACAAAAAATGCCTGCTTCTTGTTTTTAGCTTTCTAGATAAATCCTAAAGGAAAGCAACAGTACCCTCTACTACCTTTTTTTTAACTGTAATGTTGTATGTCGTAATTTATCTCTTTTTCTATTTCAGTAGGCTGTAGATAATTGCTGAAATGCAACATGTTATTCAAATTCTACTGCATCAAAAATAGATTTGAGCTTCATCTGTAATGAAGTTGAAATGCACTAAGACAAAAAATAATAATAATAATGATAGGTTTGTTACTTTAAAACAGCGTTACATATTTTTAATCCTCAGAGATTAAACCCAATAAGTTTTTCCCAGAAGCTAAAACTCTGATGACGCCATGACTCTTTTGTTTGGGGGCAAAAAGTTTTGTCTCTTGTCTCCGCCTGACCACGAGGTGAACGATTTTGGCGCGTTTTGATTCCCGCCACGTCGTCTAGCCGGCCTACGTTTTCGTCTATTTTCATATTTGATTGACGTCCGCATACAATGGAGAGCCTCTTGCCTATTGGCTGAGCGCGGCCGGTGGGCGGAGCCGCACGTGACGCCAAACATACGCTCACTACTATGTGTATAAAGAGGCTCGCGCCCCGCCTTTACGCTTTCAGAAAGCCGGGTTTGTCTGTTGTCGGTGCCGCTAACGGGCACGTTTATTCCTTTAATACTCGTCACGAGCTGTTTGTTTTTATATTCAACCGAGAGGCTGAAACCGCGTTCAGTTTCATATTCGAATCATAAATCTGCTTTATTATTTTGAACAACGTTATCTAAAGAGGAAAATCCGCCTCCAACAACGTGGATTCCTACTCCAGCGGCTACGTACACTCTTAATCTCCAGTGGATTCTCACGGTGTTTTGTTTTTTTTTGTGGGAATAACTTTGTGAATATTTGGCTTTTTACGGATTTTTAAAATGCTCCTCTCCAAACTGAACACGTTCGCCCACATCTCAGCCGTCGACATGCCTGCGAAGATCCAGATCCAAGTGCATCATCAAGGTTAGAGGACGTTTTGTGTTGTGGTTTTTTTCCCCCCTCTCATGGCGTGGGAGCCATTGCGGACATGACGACTAGCTTTTAGCTAAAGACGAGCGCTGTGTGAGGAGAAGGAGGGAAAACTAGGGGTTTGTTTTTCTCACAGTTTTCTCACGGTTTTAATAAGTTATGTTGTTCTTTGTGGTTTCAGTGAAGGAAAAGGAGCCGTTTGAGAAGGTTTATCAGGTCGGCTCGGTGTTGGGAAGCGGCGGCTTCGGTACCGTGTACACCGGCCTGCGGATAGCCGACGGCGCGCCGGTACGTTCCTGCTTTTTAAACCCGATTACCTTTTATTTAATGTTTTGGCTTTTAACCTCGGGTGTGAATGTAATTCTTATAGTATGTTATCGTTAAAAAATAAGCTTTGAGGTGGCGGAAATATCGTTCAAGTCTAATGTTTTTATTGTTGTTTATTATTATTATTATTCAGGTTGCTATCAAGCATGTGGCTAAGGAGCGCGTGACCGAATGGGGAGAATTGGTAAGAAATTAATTGTTCAGCGATTAATTGCTAAATAATTTGAATAATAAGTAATTACCTTTATTAAAAAAAATGTTTGGCTTTTATTTATTTCTTTTCTTTTTAAATTGCAGCCTAACGGAGCGCGCGTGCCCATGGAGATCGTCCTGCTGAAGAAAGTGGGCACCGGATTCCGTGGCGTGATCAAGATGCTGGACTGGTACGAGCGTCCTGACGCCTTCATCATCGTCATGGAGAGACCGGAAGCCGTGAAGGACCTGTTCGACTTCATCACGGAGAAAGGCGCGCTGCCCGAGGAGCTCGCGCGCGGCTTCTTTCGCCAGGTGCTGGAGGCAGTGCGTCACTGCCACGCGAGCGGCGTCGTGCACCGCGACATCAAGGACGAGAACATTCTCATCGACATGCGCACCGGCGAGCTCAAGCTCATCGACTTCGGCTCGGGAGCGCTGCTCAAGGACACCGTGTACACCGATTTCGACGGTAAGAGCGTTTTTAAATAGATAAATAAATAAATTACAGTAACGCACGCTCTATTTCCCTAGAAATAATCCATAATGTCGTTCGTGCACGATGAAGGGCATGGTGAACTATAGCATTTTAAATAGGATTTAGCACGAGGAAGTTTTATTATTAAACCAAATCAAATTACACCGACAACACGCCTCTCCTTCAGAAACCGAGCCAGTGTTTTACGGTTTCGGTCGCGGTTGTCGTTCCCCAGCGCCCTCTTTTGGCGACAAGCGGCGTCGCTACAACTCAAAGTTTGTAAACACAAGTCACATGGCAACCGGTTTTCCCGCCCCGCCTCGTGCACACGGCACGTGAGTGCGTAGGTTCACCTGGCCTTGCGTGCAGTAGTAGTGTTTTGTAAACACAACTGCAGAGCTCTTCCTGCTCCGAGCCCCACCTCTTTTACTATTATTAGTGTTTGCTCTTTGCAAACAAAACAAAAGGGCTTGGCTCTTGAGTCAAACTGGGTTGTAAATGTGTTTTATTTATTTATTTATTTAAATGTTTGTATTTTTTAGATTAAAACATTGATGGTTTATTTATTTGTTCTCCTACCCCCTTTCACATGCAGGCACACGTGTGTACAGCCCTCCCGAGTGGATCAAATACCACCGGTACCATGGAAGATCAGCAACTGTTTGGTCTCTGGGGATTCTGCTGTATGACATGGTGTGTGGAGACATTCCGTTCGAGCAGGATGAAGAAATCGTGCGTGGTCAAGTGCTCTTCAGGCGCAGGATCTCGACAGGTAAGGGTCACAGATAATTTAAAAAAAAAATTACACCAGTAATAGAGGTATAATGACTCCTATTGTGGTTATGGTACACTTACTTATTTTTTAAATTATTTTTCCCCCTCCCCTTCCCTGCAGAATGCCAGCAGCTCATCAAATGGTGTCTGTCTCTGCGTCCTGCCGAGCGTCCATCTTTCGAGGACATCATCAACCACTCCTGGATGCAGAGCACACCGGCGCCCTCTACAGACACCACAGAGATCCGGCTGCACAGTTTGAGCCACGAGACAGTCACGGTATGCAAGTGACTCACTACCCAGAGACTCAACACTACGTCAGCCAGCTGAGAGCCGACGTCCGCCCTCCGAACTGAGCAGCGCAAGAAACAAACGTTGATGTAAAACGTTTGTTTTTTTTGGTTAACACAAAAGGCTGCTGTCTATGGGTGAGCCCGGGAGGTTCAGGATGCCCGGCATCCTGCTCCCGATTTCTGTCGAAAGCCGAGTCCGGCCCAGGAAGGGGCGCCCCGCTGCGTAAGGTGCGACCTGTGCAAACTTGAAGCGGTTCGTGCGATGCTAAAGAGTAAAGGCATACCTGTGAATGGACTGAAACCTCCACCCTGGAGGACACAAGCTCTCATTTAGTGCCTTCTGTGCGAGTGTTGGAAATAAATACTTGAATTAAGTAATAGCCACTGTACCACTGCTCCTTATCCAGATGTCAGTTTTCTTGCTTCCATCTTATCTGCGCTATGCAGAGTAACCAAAATGACCTCGGATAACCTGTGCAGAATGACCGTCCTACACCTCTCTCTCTCTCTCTCTCTCTCTCTCTCTCTCTCTCTCTCTCTCTCTCTCTCTCTCTCTCCCTCAACACAACTACCACTTGTCAATACAGATGCACACAGCAATGCAACTACAATATGAGATGACTACATTTTTGTTTTGTCAATATTGTAAATATGTAATTGTCTTATGACTCTAAATTCCAAGACAAGGCCTGTGTAAGTAATATTTATTTGAATGATTTCTTTCTTGAAAACAAGAACTAAGTGGAATTATTTATTTATTTATAACGAAACAATTTTTGACACTTGTCATTCCACACTGAAGGGTCCACAACCTATTTAAATCTATTTTACAATATTTAAGAGCTGTTTTGAGCAGATGTGTACATGCATGTAAATATACTTTACAAGCACTTCGATTGTCTGATGCAAGGAGTACTGAAAAGTCTACTGATTTCTTTTCTTTTTTTTTCTTTTTTTTTTTTTATTTAATTGTCTGCTGTGCATTGTTGGCCGAATGTCATGTGTACATCACACAAATGTCTACATGTTCAGAGTTTCACTTCTTGTTGCATGACTGCAGCTTGGATTTTCATTTGATTTAGTGATTGTAAATTGTTTAGGATGTTATTTTTTTACACAAGGTTTCAATAAATATTTTTTTTAAATGCTAAATATGGTTGTCCTCTGGGTTTCTTCAGTTTTTTTTAGTGTGTAAGAAGCTGTGAGCACTAATAAAATAGTTTTCCTTAAGTAAATAAAAATAAATACATAGCTAGTGACGTTCCAGGAGCAAGACTACGAAATGGTACTTAAAGTAGCATGTGTTAAAACTACAAGGTTAAAGAGGATTGAGGCAAGTATAAATTACAAGGCCCATAAGTAATAGATATGCTGGATGATTGCGTATATTAATTATAAGGTTAATCCCTAATTAATTATAGTGTCGTATAAAGAATTGCCAGAAGCAGAGCTGTCAACATGGATAACATTGCTAGCATGGCTAACAAGAAAATCCTTTGTAGGAAGAGAGAGGGGGGAAAAGCCGAATTCTACAACAAAATCCATACACTGTTGGAGGATGAGATGGTGCCGTGCTCACAGCATAAATGTTAACGTGTACTTTTCCCATCTAGAGACCACATCTTGTTTTCAATGGTTTGCAAAACAGAGGTCAATGTTCACTTGGATAAACTGCTTCACACAGTGTTCCTGGTATAGGCTCCAGATCCACCCTGATCAGGATAAGGTGCTTAGTAAAAGTGATCGATTGTGTGTTAGCTATAGCTAAAGCTTCTATAACAGTTAGATTCTGCTGCCCTCTGTGTGCGGAGTTTGCATGTTCCTCCCGTGCTGCGGGGGTTTCCTCCGGGTACTCCGGTTTCCTCCCCCTACCCCTTGCTTGGTAGGCTGATTGGCATGTCCAAAGTGTCCGCCCTGCTCCCGATCCTCCCTGGGATAGGCTCCAGGTTCCTCGCAACCCAGTAGGATATGCAGTTTAGAAAATGGATGGATGGATGTTTTTCTACTAAAGGCTAAAATTAGCCATCAGCTTAAACATCAGCTCTCCTTTTACCCCAACCTCAGAAGCTGAATTGGGGTTAGCACATTCGCCTTGCACTTCGGAGCTTGGGGGTTCAAATCCTGCCTCCACCCTGTGTGTGTGGAGTTTGCATGTTCTCCCCATGCTTCCGGGGTTTCCTCCCTCAGTCCATAGACATGTGTTGTAGGCTAATTGGCATTTCCAAATAGTCCACAGTGTGTCAATGCGTGTGTGATTGTGTCCTGTGATGGGTTGGCACCCTGTCCAGGGTGTCCCCTGCCTTGTGCCCCAAGTGCCCTGGGATAGGCTCCAGGTTCTCCACGACCCTGTATAGGATAAGCGGTATGGAAAATGGATGGATGAATGGATGTGATGATAGGTCCACCTTACGTTTGTGACTGTAAAAGAAAAGAGAATGACTATCTTCACCAGCAAAACCCTAGAGGTGTGAGGCAAATGTGCTAACCACTAAGGCACCATGTCCCCTAGGGTCAAAACCTTTTTTGTTTGTCATGAAAGATTGTGGGAAAGACGTATCTTGGACTTGGATGAATCTTGAAACTTGCACTTGCCAGAGAGTTAACACACAAAATAGAAAAAGCCGATGCAGCCTATTTAGAATTTCTAAATATTTGCTTCTGGCTGTGCTTGCCCCCTGCAGATATTTATAATTCTTCAAAGTTGGAAAGCTCCTTGCTTCATGGGAACATGCTCCATTACTGACATGTTGAGCCTGTCAAGCATGTGCCACTGCCTTTTGACAAAAGAGTTCTACAGTAGCGAGGTGGGGGTGCATGCCTCTGATCTATGACGGTGTGAACAGAATGCTGATTCATGGCCATTACATAACTGCTACAAGACAGTTCATGCAGAGGGGCGGGATTCACTTGAGGAGCTTCCAGAGGACCCAAGTGTTCTATTACCCATCTTATAAATTCACATTGTGTTGTGCATGTTCTCCCTGTCCATGTGGGTCACGTCCGGCTTCTCTGGTTTCCTCGCACTTCCCCAAAAAACATGCCAGTAGGACTGGAAACTCTAAATCGTTCTTCCATGATGTCCTGAGATGGGGGACTGGCATCTAATCCAGGATATATTCCTGTATATACACCCAGTGTTCCAGTGTGAGATGCTTTTCTGCTCACCACGGCTGTAAAGAGTGTTTTTTTGATTGACCTTAGCCTTCCTGTCAGCTCAACCAGTCTGGCCATTCTCCTCTGAGAAAGAAAACTGTTTTGTTGTCAAAAGTGAAATGCTAGTTGTCCTGCCCTCTGTTAAATGTTACTATGGCAACCAGTAGTAGGAACACCTACTGGCGACTTGCAGTAATAAAATCGCTGTGTGTGAACGTTGCTGGTGAGAGTAATGGATAGCTGTAGCCTCGATGTTGAGGTCTAATACAGAGTGTGAGATTTTGAGATCTGGAACTGGCAGGGCGTTGTCGAGCTTTTGGTAGGTTTGAATGGCCTTTGTGCTGGTTTTGTCATGCTGACCTGCAACCCAGATCCTAGTAGTAGCATGGCTTACGATTTCCATGACACAACACGGAAAAATAATTAACAATGCTCTAACGCGCACACAGCATCACTTAGTACAGCTACAGTGCGGCTGATATGCATCAGGCTTCTAAGATTACTTGCTTTTTTGGCGAGAATGGTTGACCTTCTTAAGATGGAATGGTAGCAAACACGATCAGAGCAAAGTGTTACCTGGGGTTAGGTGCACTCATTAACTCATACATATACACATATACAAGTGTGTGTGTGTGTGTGTGTGTGCGTGTGGCAGTGCTGCTTTGGCACATGACATCCATGTAATTGGTCCCACTGGGCCTGAGTGTGCTGGCAACGCCATTAGGTCACACTACCAATTGTCCCAGTTGTTCATGGCAATGCATTAGGCCACACATTGTCCCAATTGTTCATGCATTTACGTGTATTATGAGTGTGTGCGTGTGTGTGTGACAGAGTGTGAGTGTGTATCAGCATACTTTCTGCAGTAATGAAATTATGTTAGGAATGAAAAGTAATAAAAAGTTTGCATACTCATTCCACCGGCATGTGTCTCAGGGTTTGTACTAATGCCTGAGCATCTTAAACATGGTTCATTTCTAAAGTTTCAGACTCTTAAAGGTCGGAAATCTGCTGAAAATCCGTTGCGAATCCGAAACGATCGATTCGGGAACGACCGAGAAGTGAGAGTGGGACAGAAAATTGAGAACTTTCTCAATCAAGCAGACCATAGATGGAGGATAAAATAATAAAATAAATATGTCGGTACGAGCAAAGTGATCTTACACAACCTCACTTAGAAACGCACACACACACTGATCCAGATGTGAGTTTAAACAAACAGTCTACGTTTTGTTTTTAGGAAAAGGGACAAGGCAGAGTAGGTCTGCCCAACCTGTGGGCGGGGCTTGTTTCTGGGCTGTAAAATATGTAGAAATGAAGAAACTAACCATATCGACAATAATTCAAATCTTTTTTTTTTTCCTTAGGTCCTTGAAAATATGTTTACTGTGTGTCCAGGAACACTTAATAGTGTTTTTTAAAATTTATTTTATTTTAAATAAATAATAAGTGTATTATCTAGCCCACCAGGCAAGTGTAAGCTTTAGTGCATTACCCAGTTCCATGTTGCGGTTGCCTGGAAATCGAATTGAAGTTAAAAAGTGGTAATGTTATGACGTGTGAGCTAGTTAGCTAGTTAAGTGCGTTAATTGAGAGTAAAGGATATGAACGAGTGTATGATTTCCTGGTGATGGGACAACTGTATCCATAGTCCATATTGATACGCAAAAAAACCCCCAAAAAAACAGATGATGTAAGTTCTGGAAAAAAAAAAAAAAAGAAGGAAAAACCTGTATGAACTGCGTCTGTAAACATTTTCTCTACTCCGTCATTTGATGTCACATACACAGAAAACAGAGAATCTGCTTCTTGAGCTCTGGATAGTACTGAAGAAAAGAACTGCTTATTTATTATGGTGTGTGTGTGTGTGTGTGTGTGTGTGTGTGAACAGCATCGTGAGAATGAGCTCAGTGCCCGCTTCCACGCTGCTCTTGCGAGGTTTCCAGGGTTGTGCGATGCTGAGAGGACTGGAATGTAAGCCTGCGCTTGACCCTGGCGCTCGCTCCATCCCTACCTGCTAACCCTCTTCCTCTCCTCACCACTTGGGCCTTTGTGAGCAAACACACACACAAACACGCCCCCTCCGGCTTCCCAGCATTCTTAGCCCTGTGACTCAATTCGTTCTCAGCAGCGAGTGCAGATCCGTCACCCAGGATAAAGGTCAGCTCGCTCTCACTCATTCGGAACGCAGCTTACCTCAGATCAGATCTTTAAAGTGCCCCTGAAATCAAAATTGGTGTTTCAGTCCTTTTTGGTACCAGTTTTATCAAGACCAATACAATAATAGATCCAGAACAAATGCAACAGAATAGTTTTGCAGATAATCTCATTTTAATTTTTATAATTCTTTATGTCTCATTTTTGCTGACTCATCCTGAACTAGTCTTGTGCTCAACCAATTGAATGCTCTGCAGAATGTATGTGCCCCACCTCCAGGGGTGGGCCTTGCTCTTCATTAGCAGTGAACATGTTTTGATATTTCCTCCCCCAGTTCAAAGACATGCATGGTAGGTTGATTGAGATGTCTAAAGTGTCCGTAGAGTATGAATGGGTGTGTGAGTGTGTGTGTGTGATTGTGTGCCCTGCGATGGATTGGCACCCTGTCCAGGGTGTACTCCACCTTGTGCCCCATGCTCCCTGGGATAGGCTCCAGGTTCCCCGTGACCCTGAAAAGGATAAGCGGTATAGAAGATGGATGGATGGATGGTAGAACGACTTGTGTGCTTAGGGTTGTTGTCTTGCTGCACTTTCTCTTGAGAGCCAGTTCACGGACAGATGTCCTGAAATTTTCCTTTAGAATTTGCTGTTCTGTCAATGATGCAAGTCGACCTGGCTCAGATGCAGCAAAACAGGCATAAACCACGATACTACCACCACCATGTTTCACAGCAGCTCGGTAAAACATGCTTATTTACCATGTAGCAATGTGTTCGAGGTTTAAAAGCCTGTAAATTGCCAAAAGACATGCACCCAACAGCATCATGAGGCAAACTATTCCAAATCTTTCTAGCAGTGTAGAGAAAGTATCTAAGTTTATGGGTTCTGGCCCTTGGAATGGACAGAGCATGCTAGGGTGTCGAGACACCCGCTCTAGTGGTTAGACACAAGGTATATGGGCATGGGAGCAGAGAAATTATATCAATTGCTTTCCTTTGGATGTTATTCAGGACTGCCAAAGATGTTGCGGAGGCTCCCATCCAAGAAAGTGACGCATATTCCATGATACTCTGAACCTGTGACTTGCACACACATACTCTCCCAGGACTACGTAGTTTATTGCTGACTTTTCTAAGGGCACTAAATTGTCTGCCCAGATGTCTTTGTGATGTTTGAAATGTGCTTACTCCATAGTAGCCTTTCTGTCAAATGTAAGCCTCAGGATGTCTCAGTGTTTATGAACAGCTAGCTGGAAACTGGAAAGTCTTTGGAAAGAGGAGTTTACATTTTGTGATTGCTTTTTTAGTCTTATGAACTTCAAGAGAGTGAAACAAGAGAATCTGGTGACTGGGTGCAGCTGTCGCAATGTACAGTAAGTGATAACAAAACACCGTTTCATGGACATTCCACAACATTACACGTAATGATGGACTGATAAAAAGTGCACAGTGTCGTTCTTCAGTTCCACCTATGAAACAATTTTGGTGGTTGTCTATTGCCTTCAAGCTCTGAAATTTGCACTCTTTCGCAAGGATCTCTGGCTTGTAAATCGAGGTGGCCTTATCATAGACTGTTGGACCGTAGTATTACTTAAGTCTATCACTCAGATATGTCAGAGATGCCTCCCGGTGGAAACCCTGTGGCTCTCCATTACTATTGGCAACACTGATGGTTGACCTTGACTCAAACATGCCCAGTTTGTGCTGCCCTCCCATGACATGGTGCTCTGTTATTTTTCAGATTGTCCTAGGAATCAAGCATCACCACCCCCCCCCCCCCCCCCAAAGTGAGGTGTTTAGGGAATCCATTCCCACAACCACACCCAGGCCTAAAAACAGCTTTCAAACTCAACCAGATGTATCTCTCTCATCATTACCAAAACGCGAACACAAACCATTTCTGATCACGGATAAGCTCTAAAGTTCATCTTCCTCACAGGTCATCGAGGACAGAACCAATGGCCCCCATTCCTCAGTCTTCCCATTGGGAAATTGGTGTAAGTCAATATCTCAACCCAGCACAGCAAACACACCACTGTTGACAAGCCCTTGTGATTCATCTCTCGGTAAACAGCAGTCAAGTCTGAGCTGTCAAGCGTTAGGAATAGCGGGTGGAGTCTGGAGGGCGCCACCCACTTCGCCCCCTCCCAGTGGGGTTAGTCATGGCTGTTTGAGTGACTTGAGAACTGGCGCAGAGTTTGTTCCCATGGGAGCGTGAAGCCACTGGAGAGGTAACGAACACAGCAAACTGTAATGAATGCTGCGTAAATGAAAGTGTTGGATTAACACACAGTGCAGCAGAACTCATGAGTTAACTGTTCACTGGTAATTTAATCGTGTCCCAACATGCAGAAGTATGCTTCAAGGAATGATGAAGGAATTTTGTGTTAGAATAGTTTTGAATTGAATTAATTTGAATTTATTAATTCGTTTAGGTTTTTTGTTAGGGTTTAATGTGGATTTTTTTTTTTAAAGAATGACTAAATACTGTTCATTGTGTACTACTACTACCACTACTACTACTACCACTATCACTATTACTACTACTATTGCTACCACCACTACTACTACTACTACTACTATTACTACTACTACCGCTACTACTACTACCACTATTACTATTACTACCACTACTATTACTACTATTACTATTACTACTATTACTATTACTACCACTATTACTACTACTACTACTACTGTTAATTTTATTTTATTGTTTTATTCGATCAAGTGTTTTCGTATACAAAAATACAACTATTTTATGGAGCACTTTAATAAATCTACAACATTTAGTAATTAAACTATAATCAAACTATAAATCTATGGGAATTACTGCAAAACTTTTAAAATATATATGTAATAAAAACATGCAATTATTAGAATAATATTGCATTTTATTCTAAAACAAGCATGACAGCCTTTCTTGTAAACTTGTAGTTCTGCATCTATTGTATGAACAGAAATGTCACTACCACACACACACACACACACACACCTGTATCAATGCCTCTTGCTTTCCCATCAACCCCTCCTCCTCCCTGCTGCTTTCCCGTAAAGCCATGATTCACTTCCTCATTCCGCAGTGGCTGATGCATTCGCATGCAACATGCAAGCACTCGCTTTTGCTTCCCTTTCTCCACATACTCGCACACACACACACACACACACACACACACACACACACACAGCTCGCAGGTGGCCCCTTAATACAAATTACTCACAGCATGTGTTTAGATTCATTATTACACTTTATAAGCATTCTTATACCTCCTTATTCCTCTTTTTTTATTTCCTAAAATGAAAAACAAATTTTTCGCTTGCCCTAATACATCTGCTCATGGGTAGTTTCCCATACATGGTCCAGGGTGTTGCTCAAGGTTAAAAATATTTGCATGCTTCTCCAGCACACTCCTGTATTCAAGTTGTAAATGATGAAATCTGAAACATCGGTATTTCACAACGAAACTAACTTGGGTAACAGATTTGTTCTGCCCTGATGTGACGGAGAGGAATGGCCTCACGTTCCTTACAAGAAGCAAAGGGCATCTTTAGGGTGAGTTCCTGTGTCCTCATAGGCACCATTGCAATAAATTGTCACATAATGTTACAGATCAGGTACAGCAGTGACGCGGTAAACGGTTGTCCGAAAGCTTGGCACATACAAGCCTGAGGACATGATTTGTGTTTGTAAACAGAGAGCAAGTTAAGTGACCTGACCTGACCTGAAAGCAGATTTAGCCACTAACCGTGCTGTTCTTCATCCCAGAAAACGAGATCAGTCTGAATATAGGTCACGTTATAATGGAAATTATGCTTTGAAGTCAACCTGCACGGGTGTGTCTCACTCGATACTATCATATTATAATACAGCGTTTATGGCAATTAGAACCAATTACATATGCAAAACTAATATTCTCCCAAATTATACACTTTTACACATCATTTATGTAATTTAAATATTCCGGTTCGATCCTGATCCTCCTAGAATGATACAGCTTCTTGGCATTTTCGTCTATTAAATAGAAAATGTTTTTAATTTCTTCCTGGATCGCAGCTGCAGGGTCCCCAGGTTCATCCTAACTCAGGTTACTCAGGTCTGTGTTTCCTCCAGGTTCTCCAGTTTCCTGCTACCTCACAAAATTCATGACAGTGGGTGGACTGGCTATGTTAAATTGTCCCTAGACAAAAATAAGTTCCACAGAATAGCAGGGTTATCAGTTAAATAAAAAAAAAGTCTCCAGACAGTAACTTAACACCATTAATAATTGCAATATTAACACCATGCAATACATATTGATAAGCATGAAAATGTAGGTGGTAAGACAATATTGGCTTCAAGTTCAAAGCCTCATTTTACAACATAGTGCAATTCAGCAGGCGTGTGTTGTCCACTCACTGAATAGGGCTAGGGGACAATCATGTGAGCTCATCTATGTCAGTACTGACACTGAAGGCAAATTGCCAAGCTTGGTCTGTGGTCATGGATTCAAGTCAAGGATTACAATGAGTCCACATTGTAACTCCAAAGACTAGTTTAACTTAATGATTTATATAAAATAAACCTCCAATGGTATGGTATAGTAGAGTTTGAATGCATCCTTGTGAAGTGCCTGCCTTCAGAGATAAATGAACCTGGCCCACTGCAGGACTAGAGTCAGGGTTTCAATGCTTCTAGATATAATTATAATTATTATCATGGCCTTAATTATCATCATGGACTTAAAAACATGCTCATGGCCTTATAAACAACCTCATATCCTTATACATATCCTCATGGCCTTATAAACAACCTCATGGCCTTATAGATATCCTCCTGGCCTTATAAACAACCTCATGGCCTTATACATATCCTCATGGACTTAAAAACATGCTCATGGCCTTTAAACGACCACATGGCCTTATAGATATCCTAATGGCCTTATAAAAAACCTCATGGTCTTATAGATATCCTCATGGCCTTATAAACATGCTCATGGCCTTATAGATATCATCATGGCCTTATAGATATCCTCATGGCTTTATAGATATCCTCATGGCTTTACAGATATCCTCATGACCTTATAAACATCATCCTGACCTTATTAACATCCTCATGGCCCTATAGATATCCTCATGGCCATATAAACATCCTACTGATCTTATAAACATCCTCCTGACCTTATAAACATCCTCATGGCTTTATACACATCCATATAGCCTTATAGGTATCCTCATGACCTTATAAACATCATCCTGACCTTATTAACATCCTCATGGCCTCATAGATATCCTCATGGCTTTATAAACATCCTACTGACCTTATAAACATCCTCCTGACCTTATAAACATCCTCATGGCTTTATACACATCCATATAGCCTTATAGATATCCTCATGGCCTTATAAACATCCTACTGACCTTATAAACATCCTCCTGACCTTATAAACATCCTCATGGCTTTATACACATCCATATGGCCTTATAGATATCCTCATGGCATTCCAGATATCCTCATGACCTTATAAACATCATCCTGACCTTATTAACATCCTCATGGCCTTATAGATATCCTCATGGCCTTATAAACATCCTACTGACCTTATAAACATCCTCATGGCTTTATACACATCCATATAGCCTTATAGATATCCTCATGGCCTTATAAACATCCTACTGACCTTATAAACATCCTCATGGCTTTATACACATCCATATAGCCTTATAGATATCCTCATGGTTCTAAAGATATTCTCCTGGCCTTATAAACGCCTATGGTGGTCTCTTTCATTGATGAATGGGAAAAGAGGGGCTAATAAATTATGCATATGTTACCATTATGTACCTGTCCAATGAGTATACATACAAAGCAGGTATACCTAATAAAATGGCTTGAGGTGTTGCATTAGGGGATCAAATGTAAATAGACGATTCTTGTTGCATTTTCATGGCATATTAAAACCGAAACGTGATACACCGATCCAAAACGTGTCATATGCAACATGGTACATTTCCCAATGATTTACTGAAGTTAGATAAGTGAGGGTTTGATGTTAATACCCACAAAGTGCTGTGTGTACCAACAGACTCATAGGTCAGTGACAAAACACCATGTGGCTGAGCAAGAGTGGAAATGTCCAAGATGGTGTAATAAAAGATGGTGCGATAATACTAACAGATAAGCATATACACAGGAAGGATGAACCTTCCTTCCTTTGGCCTTGATAATGGTTTACTGGGCATGTGATAAACTTTAAGCCTTGTAGTGAGAGAGAAACCGGAGTGGAATGTGCACATAATTCCTTTCATAATGCCGACGTAGGTGTGTGCTAAGACTTTAGGGAGGCGTGTCACCTTAATCTTGGATCAGCACTGAGCCACATTCCAACCACCAACAGATGGGTTTCTTGTTTCAGTTAGAACTGAAAGCTAAGAATCGACAGGTTATTGTTTATTGTTATTGTCTCAATGTTGTCTTTAAAGATGTAGACATTTTAGACTGTAGACTAAGTTAACCACTTATGCTCTTATACATATCTGAAATTCTTTTTATTTGATAACCACATGAATGATTTAGCATAATATATAACGAATAAAACACAAGACGGGCTGTTATAGGAAAATAATCAATGATGCGAAGCAGAGTTACTATTAGTACTACCCTTAAGTTGATTATTTTCCAGTAATAGCATATCCTGATGTATGTTATTCCTCATATACCACAGCAATTTGCCAATGATTTATAATTTTCTGTTTGTTAAAGTACGGCACATCATTCTTTTTATTCGTTTATAGTTCCGTTTATTATGATGGAACATCCCCAAAACAAGTTATTTCCTATTAAAAGTTGCTCTTTCTCTCGCTCTCTCTCTTACATTTACATTTATATTTATCCTTTTAGTAGACGCTTTTATCCTAAGCGACTTACAAATGAGGAAATACAAGCAAAGCGATATATCAAGTGGAGAAACAATACAAGTAGTGCTACCATGCAAGATTTATAATTGAGTTCTAGAGAAGCGTTTGAGTTACGTTGTTTTTTTGTGTGTGTTTTTTAAAATAATGTGGAGATTAGCATTTTAGTTAGTTAAGTGCTCACGGAAGAGGTGGGTCTTTAGCTGTTTTTGGATGTTAATTAGAACAAAATGCAGACTGTCATGTTACTAATAAACAGAAAAGCACAAAGTCCTCTCTCTTGAAATCTTTCCTGTGGCATAAAGGTTAAATAAACATCTCCTTACAGAACGCTTCACACATCAACAATTACACAATTTGCTTTGTTAAATAACTACACTTTAAAAAAAAAAAGTGCTTATGATTAGTCTTAAACTGTGTTTGTTGTTACTATCTTAACTTCTCGAATTGAAAGCTGTACATTTTAACATTAACTAACTTAATAGGAGTCCTAGCTATCTATCTAATGGTCTATTCATTTAGCAGTGTCCTGTCTAACTAGATAAGTTACCTGGCATGGTGCCTGTTATCTGTTTACACTTAGTTTAAACTAAGTGTATATTTGGGAAAAATGTGTCATATAATGGAATTGTGTACCCAATTGTTGTTTGGAAAAGTGCCGGGTAAAGAGGGCTTTAGTCATAGAAGCAACCAAGAGGCCAAGGGTAACTATGAAGGAGGTGGAGAGATCCACTGCTCAGATGGGAGAAGCTGTTGAGGGCAACCAGAGTTTGGACACTCCACAAATCTGAGCTTTATGGAAGACTGCAGAGACAATAAAAAACCCTGTTTGGAGACTGAGCAAAATGTGGGAAAGGGTTCTCTGGTCTGACGTGAGCACTACGTTTGGCAGAAACCAAACAATGCTGCTCATCACCATGAGAATACAATCTCCCTAATGAAGCATGGTGGTGGTAGCATCATGTTGTGAGGATGCTTTAAATCAGTAGGGACTGTGAAACTGTGAATTTGCAACTAACTAATTTTTACTCTTTGCTAATTAACCTTCACTGTGTCACAGTGTCTAAAGTGACTACTAAATGTTTGAATGGAGTTCAAGTGGGGGTGAATATTTATGTAAGCCGTCATACATCCCAGACGAGGAAACACAAAAGTGTGGCTACAGTATATTGAGAGATCAAAACTTTAGCGTTTGTCAATGCAACTTAAAAATAGATGACTCAGATAATGGTCTGCACTTATATAGCACTTTTTATTTTAATTTTTTTATTATTTTTTTTATTTTTAAATCTTAGCGGTTCTACAAAGTGCTTTACACTGGTTCTCATTCACCCACACACACACTGATGGTAGTAGAGTTTCCATGCAAGGTGCTAGGTTGCCATCGGTAGCAACTTGGGGTTCAGTGTCTTGCCCAAGGACAGTTTGGCATGTGGAGTCATGTGGGCCAGGAATCAAACCATCAACCCTACGATTAGTGGACAACCCGCTCTACCACCTGAGCCACAGCATGATAACATGGCAGTTAGCCTTCCTGTTCGATTTATTAACTTTCAATCCCAGTGACTGCTTGAGCAAATATATGTGTATTTATGTAACAAAAACTATTCCTCGAAGAGCCAGCACTTCCATCGTTGACTCACTTCCTTCCTGCAGTGACACTCTTCCTGTGTTTCCTCACCAATCTGCCATTCGCACCCACTGCCAAAGCCGCTTGTGTTTAAACGGGGCGCCTGGCAACAATTCTGATCTGCCACAGCCTGAAGAATCTCCATTCGCACCCTTCCTTTCCTCTCTCCTGTCGTCTGGACCGTGGGCGGCTCATGCAGTCACTCTGTGTCCTTGGCATGGAGCTTTTGTATTAACACTCAGCATGGAGGAGGATAGCGACGTGACAGACCTTGAGCTATAACGGGATGCCAGTCTCTGAGCAAAGTACAGCCTGGCTCTTTCATTCAGGCTCTTTCATTCAGTGATGCATTGAATGAATCTCTGCAGTGGGTTACAGCTCACACACATTACTTTTTTCAGTTCACTGTCTAGAATTTACTTAAAAAAACAGACTAAACAATTAGGAAAATGGTGCTTGGAACCAAATATATCAATAAATTGATTATAAAAAAAATTATATATATATATATATATATATATATAATTCCAGAAAATAATACATATTTGTAAAACAAAAGTCAGATTTTTGGTTAATTCTGTTAATTTCTCTGTTTTGTCTGCTGTTCTTCCTCCACTGAAAAGTGAGCATGGGGCAGTGTGATACTTCCCCGATGGGCTTCTGTTAGCATTTGATGCAGTTCCCATTTTTGACCACTAGGTTCAGTAATACCTCTAAAAAAAAAGCTAAATGGGGCCTCATGGTTGAGCAGCCTCAAAGAAATCAATGGGACATCGGCTTATATCTGTCAAATAGCAATATTCTTTGTAAGTCATTGGCCACTAAAAAGAAGAATTTAAAATATAAGGAGTTGAATGAGTATTTTATGAAGATAAAGTCCCACCTGACACTATGGTTTAAACCACCACTGCAGCCTGAATAAAAACATTTCTACATTGTTTTGATGAATTATATTAAAATAAATCTAATGAGTTTCCCCAGACAGCCACCACATCTACTGCATGTTTTTGCCAAAATAAAGGCTTTCCCCCATTTTTTTTTTTTTTTTAAAGCACTAAGGCTATACCAGACACAGCCAAACCGTGCCACCCTGGACTATTCCAATCATGGATGTCTCTGCTAGGTCAGTCCTCACTGGGAAAGTGACTGTGCTTCTGAACTATTTAACAATTTAGCAATAATTCCAGCGAAATCTCATGTTTTCTCACCTCGTTAAATCCGTTACCCTAAACTGAAAGTATGTAGGGCTTTCAAGGAAGCCAGGATCGGTTAAACTTCATGTTTTAGGAATCTCCTCGCCTGCCTTGAGGAATATGCTGCACTAAAAGTGTCAATAACACCACACACACACACACACACACACGTCTGCAATCGAGCAACACAATGGACACAAACACATGGGAATTTGGCGGAAAAGAGGGAAACATTCCAGAGATGTCAGAGGCACATGAAGGACACAGAAACCGTGGCCTCCTACCCCCACCTTCCTCCTCTCTCTCTCTCTTCTCTCTCTCTCTCTCTCTCTCTCTCTCTCTCTATCTCTCTCTCATTCACACGCACACACACAGCCTGATCATGTGTGATAATCCTGAGACCTTGCTAACAATCAAGGTTCAGTTTTAGCTAAGTAATAAGGAATTTACTCAACCATGACACACACTGATCACAAGTTTCAGTTGGTCCATAAAAATAAAAATAAAACAATGCTGAAGTGATAAAAATGTGCCGTGTTGTCATTTTATGCATGAGCGTGGCATGAATGAGCTTATCAGTTAGCGGTATGTTGGGAAATAGTAAACATTTCCTGTGAAGAGCTCTCTAGCATAACAGTAACAGTCAAGGCCCTCAGGGTCCACACACACACACACACACATTCTCTCTCTCTCTCTCTCTCTCTCTCTCTCTCTCAGATCATTTCCCTATTTAAATATGAAATACAGCTTCCTACATTTCCCCACAGCTCTGTTCTCTCAACAGGATCAATGTTTTGTTTTATCATTTTGTTATCTTTTCTTATCTCTGTCGCACCTCTATTTGCTTATACTGTACCTTAATTATATCTCTGACTCATAATCTTGACCTTGAATGATTCGCACGTGATGTGATAAAATATTATGTACAAAATTATGGCATTTTCCATATCCTAATTAATATCCAGTGCTCATGAATCTCAGACATATTTTTCTAGTTTTTCAGTATTGATCCTCCCTCCTGTGTTTGGAAACCACTCTCAACAAGAAAGGTTACTAAACCGTACATTGACCTTTAATCATTTGCACCTTTAATATGTACCTTTTCTTGGCAAAGTGCATGGGCAGTACATTTAAAGTAATTAAAGTGAACCTTAAGGGTCCACTTACGGTATGTCCCTTAGATTATTTATCATTTCCAGGTGCAAAGACTGTACCCTTAAGAATCCCATCCCAGTAACAGATGAGAAAGCTGATGTAGATTATCATGTGTGTTGCCTCTAGTCCTCAAGGATTGAGAACCTTAGTTTTCAGATTGAACTATATTTCTGGTTCTCTGTTCAAGTTGCAGTTTTTTTTTTCTCTTTACCACATTGGATATTTACTAAATCTCTGCCATAGAGAGGAACATATAGGACTGAGGATAGAACTATAAATAGAGCTAGAAATATAATAGCGCTGTGAAGAAGGCACGACTGTATAACTGACTCCTGCCTGCAGTCACTGCGTTAGTTATATTATATATTATACATATTTTAATCATGTGCTGCCATCTAGTGGCTCAATAGATGAACTACAGAAATACCATTTATTTCTAATTTTGTGGCAGCATGTTTTGACAGCAGGTCTGAGGAAAAGGATAGAACTGATAATGATGATAATGTTATATCATAATGATGATGATGATGATGAAAGAGGAGGATGAGAAGTTGTAGGAGGATTATGATGATAATGGTGGGTGATAAAGGTGATATTAATGATGATGATGATGATGATGATGATGATGATGAAAAAGAAGGAGGAGAAGTTGTGGGAGGATTATGATGATAATGATGATGGAGGGTGATGAAGGTGATATTGATAATGATGATGATGATGAAAGAGGAGGAGGAGGATTATGATGATGATGGTGGGTGATGAAGGTGATACTGATGATGATGATGATGATGAAAAAGAAGGAGGAGATGTTGTAGGAGGATTATGATGGTGATGATGATGATGATGATGATGATGATGATGATGATGATGATGAAAAAGAAGGAGGAGAAGTTGTAGGAGGATTATGATGATGATGATGATGATGATGATGATGGAGGGTGACGAAGGCGATATTGATAATGATCATGATGATGAAAGAGAAGGAGGAGGAGGATTATGATGATGGTGGTGGTGATGAAGGTGATATTAATAATGATGATGATGATGAAAAAGAAGGAGAAGTTGTAGGAGGATTATGATGATGATAATGATGATGGAGGGTGATAAAGGTGATATTGATAATGATGAAGCTGATATTAATGATGACGATTATGGTGGTGGTGATGATGATGATGATGGAGGGTGATATTAATGATGATGATGATGATGATGAAGGTGATATTAATGATGACGATTATGGTGATGATGGTGATGATGATGATGGTAATATATAGAATGACATGGCATTGTGTTTACTGAAATGAACAGTGCTTGTATTGAAGGTGTTTTGAAGGTCATCAGCAGGGTTTGTTTATTAACTAAATAGACTAAAGGTCACCAAGCAGGGATAATTACCACTTCAAGGTCACCTCAGCAAGTCCAGACTTACATTCCTTACTCGACAACACCCTTTTGAGTGTCACTGAAGTTACTAAATACGTCACAGTAGTTACTGAATAGAATAAATAATGAGACCTGAGATTAAGGGGGTAACCACAGTGCCCTCCGCTAATATTGGCACCCTTGGTAAATATGAGCAAAGAAGGCTGTGAAAAATTGTCTTTATTGTTCAACCTTTTGATCTTTTGTTTAAAAAAATCACAAAAATACTCTTCTCTCATGGATAGCAAACAATTGCAAACAAAACACAGGTTTATCAATAAAAGTATCTTTCTTAACTATAGGTGTGCAACAATTATTGGCACCCTTTTAGTCAATACTTTGTGCTACTTCCCTTTGCCAAGATAACAGCTCGGAGGCTTCTCCTATAATACTGATGAGGTTGGAGAATACATGGCAAGGGATCTGAGACCATTCCTCCATACAGAATCTCTCCAGATCCTTCAAATTTCGAGGTCCACACTGGTGGACTCTCCTCTTCAGTTCCCCCCACAGGTTTTCTATGGGTTTCGAGTCAGGGGACTGGGATGGCCATGGCAGGACCTTGATTTTGTGCTCAGTAAACCATTTTTGTGTTGATTTTGATGTATGTTTTGGATCATTGTCTTGCTGGAAGATCCAACCACGGCCCATTTTAAGCTTTCTGGGAGAGGCAGTCAGGTGTTCATTTAATATCTGTTGATATTTGATAGAGTCCATGACACCCTAACAAAATGTCCAGGTCCTCTGGCAGAAAAACAGCCCCAAAACATTCAAGAGCCACCACCATATTTAACCATGAGCATGAGGTACTTTTCCATATGGCTACCTCTCTGTGTGCACTAAAACCACCTCTGGTGTTTATTTCCAAAAAGCCATAGACCATCTGACCATAGAACCCGATCCCATTTGAAGTTCCAGTACTGTCTGGCAAACTGAAGATGCTTGAATTTGTTTTTGGATGAGAGTAGAAGCTTTTTTTTTTTTTTTAATCCTTCCAAACAACTTGTGGTGATTTTAGTTTTGGAGACTTTCTGATCCCAAAACGCAACTAACATCTGCAGTTCTCCAGCTGTGATCCTTGGAGATTTTTTGGCCACTTGAACCATTCTCTTCACAGTGCATTGAGACAATATAGACACACGTCCAATTCCAGGTTGATTCATAACATTTCCAGCTGACTGGAACTTCTTAATTATTGCCCTGATGTTGGAAATGGGCATTTTCAATGTGTGTGATATTTTCTTATAGCCACGCCCCATTTTGTGAAGCTCAACAACCATTTGCCGCACATCACAGCTGTATTCCTTGGTCTTACATTGTTATGAATGACTAAGGGAACTTGGCCTGTGTGTTACCTCATATTTATACCCCTGTGAAACAGGAAGTCATGGTTGAACAATTTCCTGTTCCTAGTCACCTATGTCTAAAATGTAAAATATCAATGGGAATATACTTCAAATATATTTTTCTCATATGAATTCATGGGGGTGCCAATAATTGTTGCACACCTATATTTAATAAGGATAATTTTAGGACAAACCTGTGTTGTGTTTACATTTGTTTGATATCCATGAGAGCAGAGTATTTTTGTGAATTTTTTTAAGCAAAAGCTCAAAAGGTTAAACAATGAAATAAAATTTTCACAGTCTTCTTTGCTCATATTTACCAAGGGTGCCAATATTAGTGGAGGGCAGTGTATATGAAGCCAGATCACAAAGCTACTGATAGAAGTAAAGAAAATGAGAAGTGGAAAGAAGTTGAAAGAGAAATCAAAGTCAATGTCTGTCATTTTATAATAATCATTCTGATTGATCAGAAAGTATTAATTACTTTTCTATAACAGTAGTGCTGACAGTAGTTCCAGCAAATCACGTTAATGCATTAATGCACACAATCTAATACGCTGTCATTTTTGTGTGCATTATTTTTTAGTAACAATTGCATAGAGACTTGTATGATGGAGGCTCGACTTAAACACTTTGACAAACCGGTGTAACTGTTGATAGGGGGATGTTTTTGTAAGGCAATGGTTATTTAGCATTTTTGAAGGAGTCTCCAGTGTCAGTGCTTTTGTAACAACCACTAAGTTCTCCAACTTCACGACAGTGGACTTCGTAATTTGCAGGTTCTCTCAAGCTGCATTTTTTTTGTCTTATGAGCTGAGAGACGTCTGCTTATAGCTGCTATAAAATATGTGAGAAGAGGAGCTAACTTGTTTCACAGACATTTTACAACATTAAATGTAGCTATAATGAAAAGTAATGAGAGTGCATCTGTATCCACTCAGGGCAAAATAAGACATTTCATTTAGAGTGTTATAGAGAACAAATTGTGCTTTAAAAACAACAACAACAACAACAACAACTTTGGGTTTCTCTTCCTGAATGTAATATAAATATTATTTTAATTTTTTTAACGTTTTAAATTGATTTTGCCTTCTGTTTCAGATTGTTGTAGGATGCAATGAATGCAGTGCATTCTCAGTGTTTATGTACATACACTCTCTCTCTCTCTCTCACACACACACACACGTTTTTCATTATTTTCATTATTTATTCAGAAACATTTAGGATGCAAAGCAACAGTTTAAAAACCATGGGGAATGCAAACATTTACCCTGGATTGTAACCTGCACCTGTCAAAGTGGTCACACAAGTGGATTCAAAGAAATCCCGCCTCTTGGTGTAATCCCGCCCTTCTATTGGTTGACTCCACTGCACCTGTTTGCCGCTTTATCCAATCACAACTGGACGTGCCGTTTCAAGATGGCGGCGTCCATCGCGAAGTATCATCCTCTCACTTTTTGTTGACAAAAACAGCAGAACTGAATCGCTTAAACAGTGCGAGCTCGTGTAATGCAGCACACAAAAAAGAAGTGCACAGCTTTGAATGTCCACCCCTGGAGGAAGCATGTCTTCGCTGTATGTTTTAATGTTTATTTAGGGAGAAATACACGGCTCTGCAGCCATGGCCGCCGACAATAAAATTCATTTCTGGAGGAGGAACGCGAAGGGTCCCGGAAGGTGAGCTGAGGGTTTGAACTTAAATGTTTAGTCTCTAAATATCAACATCTTCCTGTATCTCAGTGATTTATCATCTGTTTTAGGATTGACTGGTTCACAGTGCTAGCTTAATTCGGCCTGAATTAACTTTATATATATATAATAGCTTATTTAGAATCACTGTCAAAACCCCACAGGCGTTAATGTATGTAAACTAGTGTGTCCAGCTGTGTAGACGTGAAAACACGTGACCACATGGTATCAGGATGTGCGCTCAGTGGGCATTTTGTAGGTGTACAATTTCCTCCTGGAGACCATGTGTTATAAATGTTTTATGTGCAGATATTATTTGGGTGGTCAGTGACTCTGACATGGTAGTGAACATAGCACTGGTACTGTGTTAAGTCTGTCTGCTGACACTGATATATTAAAGGGATCACTACTGACCAGAACAAAAGTACCACTGGTGCTGGTACACAATAAGGGTATTAAGCTTGTGATGACTTTTCTAGCTGGTACAGTTAGAGACTAAAGCTTAGTTTTTCCATCACAAAATTGCGCCTTGTTTGTCTTATTGCCCCTTGATTGACGGGGTACTGGGAGACTAGTAAATAGTACCCATTACAGGTACTCATACACGGTCAAAAGTGGTCAAATCGGTACTCAGGGTACCCGGGGCAAGCAAATTTCATGTCTGGGCTATATTAGTGTAAACTGTGCTGTGATGTTGGGCTGTTGCTATTGATTATTATTGATATTATTGATATTATAATTTGACTTTTTATAAGTCAACCGTTTCCTTCAATTTATAATCGAGTAGTCGATATCATATGCCGCTTTAAAACCCAGTTCTACAGACAAGTGTTAACATGTTTTTCCTTCACAACGTGTTTTCTGCTACATATACGTGCTATATAAATATACTTTGTTTTATCTTTAAATTCAGACTTGTTAATTCATTTTAAAATAAATTCCCAAGAATCATTTCAAAATGTCCCTTCATGAAAACAAAATGTAGGCCTGCAATATTATTTTAAAAAACCAACAACAACAACAAAAAAAAACACCTTTTGTATTTTCATACTAACAACCGAATTCAAATATCTGCTTGAGTAAGAGTAAGAAAGTATCTAGTTTAAAAAAACAAAACAAAAAACTGCTGAAGTAGCTGTTACTCGTTACACAGGAACATCACATAAAACAGGCTGAATTTAAATAAATGTACACACATCTGATTTAAATCTCCTGTGTTAAGATGCGTTTTATCAAACAGACGCAAGTCTTCTGAGTGAAAGTTTCTGCTTGCTGGGACATGTGTTAGTGTTATCATAGAGCAGGGTGTTGGGTTCAAACTTAAACGAAGTAGTTTAACGCTGGTTAACTGAACATAAGCATACATTTGCACAGACGGTGCTTAAATTATCAGTGGATCAAAAACAGTAATGTTTCCATTTTGTTTTATTATAAATGAAAGAATTTGTTTTATTGTTTTGTTTATTGTATCTACCGTCCTCTACACGCCTGAATGCAGGAGCATTTATAAACACGTCGAAGTAATAAACTTACATTTCTCTTCACTAATTTATTGGACCTTTTCTTGCTTTGGCCTAGCCTCTTGTACATTGCTTCTGGAGCGTTGTTTGCTGAATATTTGATGATGTGAAATTTTCCATGGAGGATTTAAAAATATATATATATAACTGAGTAGTCAATTATAATCGAGTGTTCGTGACAGTATTCGTGACGTATTCATCTTACTGCCTGCTGCACCACACACATTGGCTGAGGAGCAATTTGTTGAACGGTAGAATGTTTAATGCAAAGCCGTCATACAACTCCCCTGTTTGCAGTTAAGCATAAAAGGCTATAAAATAAAGACTCAAACCTGATTCAAATAATCAGTATGTTTACATGGACAGCAATAATCCAATATTAACCCGATTACGACAATACTCTGACTTACCTACTATATAGTAGGTGAAATACATGTATCTCGGCTACTATACAGTAGGTAAGTACACGGTTTGGGACGCAGTCATTTATTTGCACGTACAGCATGACAAATAATTAACCGCACTTGAAGCTTTCGTAAAAATTTAAAATAAAAACACCCAAAACTGTATACAGTACCATAATGGATACAAACTGTATGTTAATACGTGAAATTCTGAAGGGGAACGTCGGACGGCATAGCGCGGGGACGTAATGACGTGTGCCGTTAATCGCTCTATGTTCTATAACACGTAAAACGGGAACATGAAAGAAGTATTCTAAAAGCGACTCATGTAAACACCTTAATCAGAATATTGTCTTATTCAGAATAAGGTCAATAATTAGATTACTGCTGTCCATGTAAACAAATCAATGTGCAATGTGAATAGACGACACGTTGGTCAGTGTCTTGCGGACTTTTCTTGAGGACACAAATACAATGATCTGCGTTTTAATATACTTGTTAATATTCCTTAGTCTCTATTAATGCACTTAACCAGCTAATTATTTGACTGTACATAATTGCAGCATGTTAGCATTTTGATTTCTGGGCAATGTAATTCTGGTCAGCACATTGGTGCTTTCACTTCCTAATGAATTTATGATGTGTCTGCTTCTTAAAGTACCTATATTGTAAATTAGGTGCTGAATCACGACCAATAAAAGCATCACAACACTTTAGTGAATCACTGTGCCACTTCCGGTGGTTCTAATATGAATGACTTTCTTAAAAACGAGTGAGATTTCAGCATTGTGGTTTTACTGTTATCTTGTTTCAGTGTTCTTAAAAACAGGAAGTTCTAACTGTCACCACAATCTTGGGTACTTCCCTATAAGTGAACAGCAGACACGGCTCTATCAGATTTCATAAACCTTGTCTGGGGTTTTTCTTTTGTTTTAGAAAGTATTACCTATTACGTTGAGAAACCGTCTTGTGTAATTCTATATTTCGCTAGGATTAGGTGTAAAGCTTGTGTTCTTTGCCTAGTTGTAATATGTCTAGGCGACTGAACTTGTATAAGCTTGAAGACATATTACCACTTTTTTCTAAAGGGACATTGTCAGTGTGGCTCTCATTGTCTTGTGGCTCACAGTTGCTACACCTTTCACACGAACTTTATGACATAAAAGCTCTACAGGCAGCCTCCTTTCTTTAATCTTACTAAGGTTCTTGGATGTCCTTAAGCAAGTGGGTGGTGGATTTCTAACGAACTGGTTTAGGACACGCCTGCCAGCTGTTGTTTTGATTTTCTATTACAGTGACTCGCAGTGCTGAGTTTAGTCCTGCTTATGCACTTCAGGGCTGGATCCAAATAAAAACAAAACGACATTTAAATCAATGATTTTTCAAATGCATTACAATATTGTAAGTTTGCCACAGAATTCGAGTTTTTCCTCAGTCTGCATCGGTGTCTATACCTGACTCATACATTTAATGTATTGATATGAATATCAGAATACCCAGTATTTATCTAACACTAGTTCTCTAACTCACCAACCTTCTAACAGAGATAAACCTGACATGATCCAATCGGATAACAACGGTTTTAGTATGTGTCACAATTTTATCATGGTTTCGTAACTTGTTACTATTTTGTAAACCAACCACAGTCCTGATGTAATCTAAAAATGAACATAATGCTAAACTGGCTTGTTGGGTAGCATTAGTCAGCTAATTAATGCAAACAAACCTGATATTTTCGTTAGCCACATAGATACATTTTTCAGCTCGCTGCTTGTTGTGTGGTAACTGGTGTCATAACTAGGTATAAGAGCAGATATAATATACTTTTACAAAGGTAGAGACTTGAAAATGATACAATAGGAAGATTCTGGCCGGTCCATGGTGAAAGAGTCCACAGTGGAAGAGTGGCCAATTAGCACTGGAAAGAGTACTATTGTACAGGTATTTAATCAAAAGGGGACAATGAATTTCACAGAAATGAACACAAAATCAAGCAATTCCGCAATATTTGGAGGAGCTTGCAATTTTTCAAAATTTCCGCAGATTTTGGGCAAAGACGCGCCATATGACATCATCACAACGCATATTCAGCCAAAGCCCTCTTCGATTCATGTGTGTCAAACATGAGTACAGCTAAAGGATCTCATTTCGTCACTGCAAAAGACAACAAAAAACAATTTTGTTCGATTTCAGTTCTGCCAATTCAAGTAGTTTTCCGCAGAAAAAGCACAAAAAACTCAGCAAGTTGCATCGAAAATTTTGAAAAATTGCCACAGCAAAATCGAGCATTTTTGGATGCAACAATCACAAAAGAAAAACAACCAACAACAAAAAAACCCTCTCTTGTACAGACTGGTTTTTCATAGATAGTTATTATGATATGTGACTATGTATTAACATGAGGCCATTATAAGACCTTGGTCAAAAAACTATTTGGCCAATTTGTGTGTTTTATGATAATGAATAATGAGTCTTTATTGGTCACATATACATTATAGAACAGTGAAATTCTTTTCTTCACATTCCTCAGCATGTTAGGAAGTTGGGGTCAGAGTGCAGGGTCAGCCATGATACAGTGCCCCTGGAGCAGAGAGGGTTAAGGGCCTTGCTCAAGGACCCAACAGTGGCAGCTTGGCAGTGCTGGGGCTTGAACCTTCCGATCAGTAACCCACAGCCTTAACCGCTAAGCCACCACTTCCCCCTTTAATACCTATGGAGTGATTTTCAAGCAGCTTCAGGCTGCTTTTGTCACATAGATCTGGCAACCCTGATTGGCCCCTCATCCAACACATTATCGCCATCCTTCTCGTCATTGCAAAAATTGTTGTTTATTCTCTGTTATTCTTCCCCTTCGGTATTTCCTCCCCCCTCCTTTTTTGTTCCTATTATACCTTGGGAAATGGTCTTGCTGTGTCATGCTGCTAGTCACGTTCCCGAGAAACCAAAAGCTCACAGTTGCCTGTTCTGAAGACTTTCCAACTGTGGAAAACCTTACAGCTTTATCTCTAACGGTTCCATAGTGTTAACACTGGAGATGCTTTTCAAAACGCTAAATCAACATCTCTAAGCTGGATCTACTGTCGTCAGAGCTGCTGATGAATGAGATTTAAGAATTCAACAACACTGTGTGTAATTTTTGTTAATTAAAACCAGATTACAGTGCTTGCCGGGTAAATTCTGAGTCACTGACTCGATCCCTTGGCTCTCCAAGCGGCCCTCTAACAAACTTTTTAGCTTACTTTAGTTAATAAATGAATGCAGCTGCCCTTTATATCTTGCCAGAGTTTTCCCTAAGGAGAAAAGTTGACAAGGGCATGTTAAAAGCAGCACTGAAACTCGGCCAAGACCTGTGATATCTTCCAAGGACACTCAGGACAACACCCCTGACTTCTTACCACAGCCGGTTTTGCAATCGATGAACGTAGAATAAGTGATGAGCTGAAAGCCCCTTAAGGTTAAACATGTTTAAGTGCAGTGTGTGTTTGCTGGGGAAGATCTGTTGTAGCTGCAGGGCAACAGGCGTGTAGCTGATGTAATGTTTGGCTATGCGATGTTGGACCTCTGATTAGTCAAGGGGAGTTTGTGAATGTTGAATGTGAAAAATAATACTCTGTTGAGCAAGCTTCAGCTTTTTAGATAAACGTGGTAGGAATGCTCGAGTCACCCAAAACCATGTGCAGAAACGTTCAGTGTTTGGCATTAGTTTTAGCTTAAGGCTAACCGAAAGCAATTTTGTTATTTTTTTTTAAACAAGAAAGAAGAGACAAAAGATGGAAAAGAAAACCCCAACAACATGGGTTTTGACATTATTTTTTTTTAAAAGAAAGACTAGTAAAAATACACTGAACGTTGCCAAGTTCTGCACTGTACATGTACGGAAACAGCCAGGATGTATAGCTCCACTGTGTTGTATCTTGTGTAGTGCACAAACAAAAAACTACATTTAATGTAGTAAATAGGCTTGTGCGATATTGATTTTTCCCTACGTAGGATTTTCCATTTTAAAATATTGCGATAAACGATCTAATCATCCAAAACTGTTTGGCTTAAAAAAAAAAAAAAAAAAAAAAAAAATACAGGAAAGCTAGAATTTCTACCATTTCTGGTGTAAGGATAGCATTGGAGAGTTTAATAAAATGATCCGCTGTGCAGTTGGATCATGTGACAATCACGGAAACTCAGTTGGATGATGTATTTTCAAACGATCCTGCATTCAGTCCGTACAGGATTTCTCAGAGTTTTATTTTCGCGATCGCTACAGCCAAGAATGCTTGCTTTTGCGGCGGCTTTGAAAATGAGACCTTTTAGCTGTACTCATGTTCGATGCACGTGAATCGAAGAGGGCTTTGGATGAATGTGCGTTGTGATGACGTCACATGATGCGTCTTGACTCAAATCTGCAGAAAATCTCGCAAGCTCCTCCGAGTATATCGGAGTTTGCTTGATTTTGCCTTCATTTCAGCGATCGCAAAATCTTGGAATGACTGGATCCTGCAATAATGCTCTGTAAACAATAATTTAAAAAAAACCAAAAAAACCATAGCAGCACATATGGATATAATCTTTTTACAAATAAGCTGTCTAATGTTCACATGGCTGACATTTTCACAGTGTTTAAAGTATAAGATTGGATTATGTTTAATCTATTTGGGTCAAAATAATGTTGCTTTTAAATCTTCTAGAAAAAAGGCATTTAAAGAAAAAAAAGAATCTGCTATAGTGAAATACTGCATATTTTTTTTGCTGGTAGAGACATGACTCCAGACTCTCAAGACATTTTGAAATGAGTTCTATATTGATGTAGTACATTTTCACAGCAGGTATAAGAACCCTATTATACCATATACACTGATCAGCCATAACATTAAAACCACTGACAGGTGACGTGAATAACATTGATTATCTCGTTACAGTGACACCTCTCAAGCGGTGGGATAAATCAGGCAGTAAGTGAGCAGTCAGTTCTTGAAGTTAATGTGTTGGAAGTAGGAAAAATGGGCAAGCGTAAGGATCTGAGTGACTTTGAGAAATTGTGATGGCTAGATGACTGGCTCAGAGCATTTCCAAAGTGGCAGGTCTTGTGTTGTTTTTCCCGAGATTCAGTGGCTCATTCATGCGCTTTGGGAACAATAAGCAATGTCGTGCTGGGAAACGTTGGGTCCTGGCATTCATGTGGATGTTACTAGGTACCACCTACCTAAACATTGTTGCAGCCCAAGTACACTCCATCATGGTCTCCGTCATGGTCTCTTTCAGCAGGATAATCCGCCCTGCCACACTGCAAAAATAGTTCAGGAACGGTTTGAGGAACATGACGAAGAGTTCAAGGTGTTGACTTGGCCTCCAAATTCCCCAGATCTCAATCTGATTACGCATCAAGTAAATGGGATGGTCTGGACAAACAAGTCTGATCCATGGAGGCTCCACCTCGCAACTTACAGGACTTAAAGGATCTGCTTCTAACGTCTTGGTGCCAGATACCACAGCACACCTTCAGAGCTGTTTTGGCAGCACAAGAGGGACCTACACAATATTAGGCAGGTGGTTTTAATGTTATGGCTGATCAGTGTATGTTGCTTTATCAAAAAAAAAAAAAACACAACATCTGCACAATGATACACAACTAAACCATTGAGTCATGAAATATTTGCGTCTCCGTGATAAAAACCATTGCATCCCGATGCCTTTAAATGAGCACACGACGAACAGTTTCCTATGAACCCAGCTCTGTTGATATGATCATATTATTAAAATTAAAAATGAGCTTCCAGTGAAGATGATATGGCGACACATTTATGATGGATTATTTTATTTTTCTGTGATTGCTGGATATATTTTCTCCTAATGCATGCACACAGAATCACTAGATATGGTGAATAACTATTTTTATTTTCAACATCAAATGAAGCGACGTGACCCAGTTATGTTTGATGTAACGATGATGATAATAATAATAATAATAATAATAAAGGCTTGTGTGTAATTTTCGTTTAATGCTGATAGAATAATGTTAATCTGAGGTCAGTGCTTCCTTACGCTTTCTTCCACACGTCCTTGCTTGTCATATGCAGGATTCTTGCTTTTGTGTTGATAAATGTGTATGTATTGAAGCGGAAGATTCTGTCTGAAAGTGTGGTGTGAGTATATCCAGGCCACCAATGGAAAAATATCATTAATTAAGGCCGTTAGTGCCATTTAGCTTTATATTTGATGAGTCCGTCTGTTCCAAGCGGCGCGAGCTGCTGCCACCTGGGTGCTGTAGTAGATTAGGAAATTAAAGTAATTTATATTGTAATTATTACATTAATCCACAGCAAATGGACCATTAGTGTATAGCCATAACCCCAAAATGGTGTGTGTGTGTGTGTGTGTGTGTTGAACAGGATGGATGTGTACCATGTGATGAAGATAACAGTTTCTTCTGGCAGAGTGATTAGAGCACAGCATTCCTACTTGGGAAGTCTCCTCTTTTCACCCAGTGACACATTTGGAGGATTATTTGTCTTTATGTTCTCTCCAAGACATTTAGCTCTCATTGATTTTAACGTGAACAATGTGTTCTTTGGAGGTACATTCTTGTGGCCTTGTGCAGAATCTGCAAAATATCGCCACTGCCTCTAAAATTCCTCCTTAGCCCCAAAACTCCAAGCAGTGATGCTGCATTTATCTTCTTGAGGGCAAAGCCCAAACCATTTGCCCTTGTTTATGAGGATTGCTGAAATAAATCACTCCGTTTATGCATTAGTGGTGTGCAAAAAGTACATTATAGCACAATTTTCCTCGCTGAGACGAAACCTGTAAATAACGATCCTTTTGTGTGCTTTTTCCCAGAGATGCTGGTATAACAAGGTGCTTTATTTGTCCACTACTTTGTGTTTGTTATTGGAATATGTATAAGAATAGTAGTGGTGCAAAGATTCACCATTCAAAATTCAGGTTTATACAGCAGTAGGGAATCAAAATGATGTATATGTCTGTGCCTGTCAGTCAGAGTGCAGGAGGTGTGGCCTCATTTCCAGGGAATGAGGATGTCCGTTCGAGGGAATGACCTTACAAATCTTTTTTTTTTTTTTTTTTTTTTTACAAAACTGAGGGTACGGTTTACAAATCTGAGGGCACGGATTACACAAGGCTGTATTTTTTTTTCTTACGTGACACTAGGGGCGCTCCGTACACCCTTAATAGACAAGTGAGGAAAACAAACTTGTTTAAAATTCACACAGCAGTGTGATCTGTCTCTCTTTTTCTGTCTGTCTCTCTTGCCGTTATTTGCTCTCTCTTAGTCTGCAGCCTATCTACGGGGCGCGGTACCCACCTGTGGACCCTCGGGTACTCTGCTCGTAAGTGCAGCCACCTGCATGGATAATCTGCCCTCAGTGGATGATTGACTCCTTAACCTTGTTGTTTTCATCTGTTTCTGTTCCTGTGCTCAAATTCATCCCAGTCTGTTGCCCATTGAACCTCAATATCCAAGTCGAGCATTTGTCCCCCCCCCCCCCCACTTTTTGACCCAAGAGTTTGAACAGAATGTTTATTTAATGTTTAATGTTTTTTTTTAATCTCACAAGATTCTTTTAAAATGTTTTCTTTACCTTTCCAAATTGTCAGGATTCTGAAAGACACTCCAAAGTCAAACGCTGTGAGCGTCAAATCAAAGAAGCCATCCACTTTCCATGAGTTTGCACGCAGCACCAACGATGCCTGGGACATAGACGACGTGGAAGACAGCGGGTTCTTCACTCCGACACACTCCACTTCTGTTCCTGTGCAGTCACACTCCACAGTCAAAGCACCCCATCTGAAAGAGACCAATCGTGTGATGGATAAAGAGCCAGAGCCAAGACCAGGGGACAGATTGGAAGCAGGAAGCGGAGAGGTCTGCCGAGATCAGCTGAAGTCTGACAGTGATTCGGTAAATGGCAGAGTGGTGAAGTCCAGCAGTGACGTCCAGCTGAACAGTAATTCAGGTAATCGTTGCGTGTCTTATATTTTGAACCCTTTTTAGAGATGAACATCAGAAAGTTTCAGAACAAGGTTGTGACATACAGTAGAGGTCGACCGATCGATCGGTTTTGCGATTCATTGGCACCGATAACCAATTGCTGAAACTATCATTTATCCGCAAAAATCCACAACGATAGTTTTTCCCGGTTGCTGGATCGGCTGAGAAGGGTCCACTGCCATTTTACAGAACGTGAGCAGCCTCTAGAGGCGAAATAAAAAACTATCGCTGACAAATTTAGTTGTCCTTTGAAGTGTTTTTTTTTTTTTTTTTTTTTTTTTTTAATTCATATTGGATATCTCTATTTTTATTTGTTATTTGAAGTGTTACTTTTTGGTTCAGTTTGAATGTATATATTTTATTTACTTGAATATTTAATATTAATCGTTTATATATATATATATATATATATATATATATATATATATATATTAATATTTATATATTCATTTTTAAAAAGTACAGTGCATTTTCATGGTACAGTCAGTACTGTTTATTTTTGTCATGAAGTTCAGCAATATTTTACTTTGAGTGTTGTTTTCATTCAGTATCAATTTAAAAAAAGTCATAATGGGCTGATTAATCAATTATTTATTATAAATATCGGTCGACCTCTAAAATATAGAGCAGCAAAAGTCTTACCAGAAGACTATACATGTAATCCAAGCCAAATTTAAACCTATTGATGATGCTGGCCCACATATGGGTGTGATGGTCAGACAAACTTTTGGCCCTGTAGTGTATTTCACAATTAATTATGGCAAGCAAGGCAAAGCAGACTCCAATGTGCTCTATAAAAAAAAATATGAACAAGAGCATCTACTATGTTGCTACAATATTATAGCGTTTAAACAGTATTTTTTTATTAGAGAGCACGAGTATGGCCTACCTAAGCATCCAGAGCAATATCAGCGATCTAATTTGCACGTTTCGGATAGAATCGGTTAGGGCAAGCCGAGGGTTTGCCAGTATATTCATTTCAACTGCAGTTCACCATGCAGGTAGCACATGGCTTGAAAAATGTCCTACTGCTGTTTTAAAGTAACTGACAGTGATCCAAGTGGGATTTGGTCGTATAAGGTTACGCACATAAATACACGTCAGTATCCGGCAACACCTCCTTTTATTAATGTGAAAACGATGCACTGAATATACAAAAGGCACCAAATAAAGGCATTGTGTGAAAATTGCATCCTGTTGTCTGTTTGAAAACTGCAGAAAATGAGCCGCACTCTGCCGTGCGTCGGCCAGGCGGAGACCGCTAGAGGTGGAGTTTCTGTGTTTGAATGAGTTTTCTATTCACATTATTCTCTGTGGGCGCACTTAGTGATTAGCACGTTCGCCTCACACCTCCAGGGTCGCGGGTTCAATTCCCACCGTGGCCCTGTGTGTGCGCAGTTTGCATGTTCTCCCCGTGCTGCGCGGGTTTCCTCCGGGTACTCCGGTTTCCTCCCCCAGTCCCAAGACATGCATGGTAGGCTGATTGGCATGTCTAAAGTGTCCGTAGTGTATGAATGGATGTGTGTATGTGTTTGTGTGCCCTGCGATGGATTGGCACCCTGTCCAGGGTGTACCCCGCCTTGTGCCCGATGCTCTCTGGGATAGGCTCCAGGTTCCCCGTGACCCTGAAAAGGATTAAGCGACATAGAAGAAGGATGGATGGATGGATGGATTATTCTCGGTTATATGGAAGGGAAACTCGGTCTTCTCCCAGAACTATTTTCTTGGAATAAGAGAGTTTCCAGAAGGTCACAGAAATGGTAGAATAAAAAAGAAAACAACAACCAAATAGACAATTGAGTTTATTTGGTTTATCAGGAGTGCTGCACGCAGGAAGCAGTCAGACATAAACAGTATTGAAAAAACTAGCAATGACCTTGGAGGTCATGAATTAGATTACAGCATGGTGAAAGAGAGCACACACATATACACGTGTACACACACACACACTCAGAAAGAGTGTGTGTTTTGTCTTAGGTTTTGCTTTATCAGTGTTCAGCTACATTCAGAAGAGTTCAGTTTCAGATGTTTTTGCAGCTACAGAATTGACGAAAAGACCCGTCTGTCTGTCTCTCATATTGCATATTGATCTATTTATCTCTCTATAGCTGTCTGTCTGTCAGAATCAAGCTGTGCTTATCTATCTGCATCTGTCGATATCTAGCTGTCTGTCTGTCCACCTGTATATTTCTCTGTCTATCTGTCTCTGTCTGTCAGTATCAAGCTATGTCTGTCGGTCTCTCTGTAGCTGTCTGTCTGTCTTTGTTTATATCTAGCTATCTTTCTTTCAGTCTGTCTATACCTGCCTAGCTGTCAGTCTCTGTCATTATATATGTCCATCTGAATGTGTATATTTGTCTATCTTATATCCACCTATCTTTGCACTTATATAGCGCTTTTTAACCTCAGCGGTTTTACAAAGCGTTTAGCAGTACTTAGCGGTTCTACAAAGCGCTTAACACTGTTTCTCATTCACACACACGCATACTCAGACACACGTAGCAAGGCGCTAGCTTGCCATCAGGAGCAACTTGGGGTTCAGTGTCTTACCCAAGGACACCTGTGGAGTCACGTGGGCCGGGAATCGAACCGCCAACCCTACGATTAGTTGACAGCCCGCTCTACCACCTGAGCCACAGCCTATCTGTCTATACCTCTCTTGATTAGTGCGCTCATTCGTCACAGTGTTTTGTGTCTTGTCCAGAGCGCAGCACTCTACAGAAGCAACAGTCTCTCCCCATGCGTCCCATCATCCCTCTGGTGGCCCGCATTTCAGACCAGAATGCATCTGGAGCTCCACCCATGACCGTGCGAGAGAAGACCCGACTGGATAAGTTCAGGCTGCTGCTGGCCAGTCCCAACACAGACCTGGGTGAGTACGAGAATACTGAGGTAAAGGAATCTGTTATTATAAAATGAATTGGTTTCACACACACCCTGTGTATGTGTTTAATACACTGTGTGTTAGTAGAGTCTCTGTAATTGATGTATATGGTCTGATTACAGAGTTATAAGCTAGTATTATAAGTACATTGTGGAGCCTATGTGTAACTAGTAGACTATTAATCTCAAGCGCATGTAGTACCTTTTAATACGTCAAAAAATAAAATGATTTTAAGGCATCGACACATCTCAGAGGAATAGAAGTGGAAAAGTGTCACTCGGTATCTTAATATAACGGCACAGAATTCTTGATTCTGATTGGTCAGAAGGTGTTAAGATGTTTATTTCATGAGAAAGGAACTAGACACAATTATATTGTTATATTCTTGTGAATTCTGGATTCTACCAGTAGGTGGTATGAATAAAGTAATAATTATTACTTCACAATTCAGACTCTTCTGTTTCTCAACTCGTGAGCTGCGGGATAATTAGCAGAAGAGCTGAGAAACTCGGCTCGAGGGTCTTTCTTTTGTGACCTTTAACAGCAAGAAATGACAGAAATCTCGAGCTTGAAGTTTGAACCTTTTCTCTCCCCAGACGTCACTTTTAAAAAAAAAAAAAAAAAAAAAAAAAAAAAACTTTCTTCATGGTGCCAACGTGGGTGGCAGGTACACACAGCTGAGATGGTGGGAGTGCTGAAAGAGAAACTGTTATTTTAGTCTTCCTGGGGTCGTTCTGAGCGAGCCTTCTGTTCTCCAAGCACGTCGCCGCGATCAGGCATTTAAACACACCTCAGAGCTGTCGAGAAAACCTAAACCAAGCCTCGTGAGTGCTTTTGCTCGACGAGGCACGCTGACTGTAACGGTTCAATTAAGGGAGAGGGTGCTTTCATCATGCCACGAAGTGAAATCGAAACACTAGCTGGAGCTCGGGTGGCTGTGACTGACGTGATGTCGCAGCAGGGTGTAAGAACTCATCACTTATCTCTGGAATGCTCTCTTCTTTTTCTGCGTCTTCTTCTTCTACTACTTGTTCTATGTACTTCTAGCATGTGTGTATTCAAGCAAGATAACAAATTAGGGCTTCTATTAGACTTGGAAGTAAGTTTGAACGCAGTGACTTGTCTCGCCGTCTCTCCTCAGTTCGTCTTCGCGTGACGTCTGGCAAGCAACCAACACGGTCGGAGTCATAGGAGAGGTTTTTTTTTGTTGTCGCAGGAGATGTTTTTGTTTTGTCTTTCTCAATGTTGTAATTCAAAGCTTTCAGAGAGCAGTCACCACCACCATATGTCGCTCTGCGGCGTTAACAGGAAAAAATACAAGGGGAAAAAAAACTACTCTTTTATCTAAATTGGCTGCAATCACCCTGAGGGTCTCGCTGGAGTTTATTTATTAATTTTCTTAAGATGCCATACCTGCAGCGGCTGCCTATTAATTAGCTAAATTCATTATTTATTTTACGCACCTGTCATCATTTGAGAATAACGTGGCTCCTGTAAAAAGGCACAGCAAATGGAAGCTTGTATACTGGCAGATGGAATCTGAGTTTAAGAGGCGTAACCTCCCAGCGTGAGAAAAGTCCTGCCAAATTTAAACCGCACAAAGGAATTGGAGAACATTTGCCACGACTTTTTCCTTGAACCTGGTAACCGCCATGCCTCCGAAATTGTAGAGTCCAAGCCTGAAAAATTATTCACTCACTCAATGATTTTATTCAGGGAACATAATAAAAACTGGAGAAAAAAAAAGTTTTAAAATGGGAGTAGTTCATCATGAATGTTCAATTGGCAGTGTAGAGGGAAAAATAGATTTATCCAAATCCCTTAGCATTCATTAGGGGTGTAGCGTTATGTTACACTTAAGTCAAGATCTGGTTAGATTCATGATTCTGGCTTCACGATTCAATTCGATTAGATTCTCAGAATGTTTTGAACAAAATTTAAACGAAGAAAAATGCAGATTAAAGAGACTCAATAATAATAAAAAAATATTCTGAATCATAAACAGTGCACAACAGTGTGAACTTTTGTCTGTATAAAACTAAATGAATAAAATTGCTATGAACAAAGGATTGATATTGTACACAAAATGTACTACGGCTTCATCGTGATCTAAAAGATAAATAACTACATTTATAAATTCACCAAAAAATGTGATATGATCGATTAAATCATAACGAGCTCAGTAGCAGAGCTTGAGGTGTCATTTTTAACTAGTAAATAGAGCTCCAAAGGCGGCTAAAATGCCCGGTTTCTGCATCCTCTTTCTTGAGCACTGTAGACTGCAGGTGAGTGGGGCTGGTGTCATTGGAAAGCTATTTTTAATGGTTTATAATGGTGCATAAACCTATACTGTGTGTTGGTCATTGTGATCCGAAGCTATCGGTAACTTCACAAGTGCAGATGATTCCCAGTATTGCCACAGACTCTCCACGAAAGAATGTGACCAGCGTTCTCTCTATATACTAAAACTATATATTATGGGTTGTGCAGACTGGGGACTCTGGTGTTCAAACAGTGCAGTTGCATTAGAGTCATAATTAATAGAATGCCGATTTCCATTATGTGAATCGCAGACTTCCACGATGCACGTCATCGCATTTTTGTCAGGATGGATCGTTTCACCCCTAGCATACATACTACAGATTATAGTGTAGTATGTATTTAAGTAATATTGCATTGTCTGTATCTACTTTCCTACTCAGTGGTTTATGTACTGTATTTAGCAATACTATACAAGAATTCCACTTCTTTTAGTGTAAACTGTCTGTGTTCTTATTATAGTGTTTGAGTATGGCAAATTTAGATGTCCATCTTAAGTAAAGTGTTGCAATTAGCAATCAATGAAAGCCAAATGATGTGTGTTTTGGATCAGTGTTCATATCAGTGGTTTGGAATTGATCTCTGTATTGGTATTGGGAAAACATAAAGTGGTATCAATCATGTCACTTACATTGAAATATGTAAGCATGAAATTTCAGAGAGTTTTGATTAAATTTCTATAACAGCAGCTCAGACAGTAGTTACACCTGTAATTCAAAGCGCAGGTTGATAGTAATGCACTAATCCTAATATGCCATCATTTCTATTGTAACAACTCGCATAGATACTTTTATGGCGGACGCTCCACATAAACGATTTAGAATATGCCTGTAGTTGTTGATCTGGTGAACGTTTCTGTAAGGACATGTTTATTTAGGCTTCATGGATGGAGTCTCCAGTGTCCGTGTTATGTAACAGGTAAAGCTGTAATACTTTTTGTGTTTTTCTAAAAGCAGGCAACAACATTACGGCTAATGAAGAAATATATCGTATGATGCTTCGCTATATAAATCGCAGCACATGCAACAGGGCTAGAAAAAGAAAAGAAAAGAAAGTACACTTTTTGGAGCTTCTTCCATGCGGTGTGTTTGTTTTTTTTTTTGTTTTTTTCCCCCCCATAACCAGCTCCAAGTCCATTTGGCTGTTTAGAGATGCTCACACAATCACATGCTCATTGTTTCATTTCTAACACAATGTTCAAGATGTCAGTCTTGACAATAACGATAACAACAGCTTCACCAGGTACCGCATCACACTTCCTGTTCGCAATATGTTGCCTTCAGCACTCCTCCACAGTCAGAGCAAGCCATCTGTAAATAAGTGGATATAAGCCCATTTATCCATCCTGCTTTCTTTCTCCAGCCTCGCCTTTAGCAGCTCTTTTAACCCGCACAGATGAATTTTTGATTGCTTTCTTAATAGTCGACAGGAGGATAATTATTTTTTTAAAATCCATGCGAGGTTATGAGATATCACTATATATCAGGCTAGGCAATGCAAGGTGTGACTGCGTAAAAGTAATTGTTTATTGACAATGAAATAAAAAGAGGGATGATGTACATTACCAAGGTTGTAATCTCGGGGAAAACGCCCGAGTGGCTCGTTTTGTTTGGATCATGGCGCAAATATTTTAATTACGCCCGATCGAATGGGCGATGCTATATGCTAAATATTGATCTCTTGCATACTCTTGCTGACCAGAAAGATCTGCCTGTAGTTTATAACGCATATGCTTTATTGATTTAACGTTGTGTGTCTGGACAGAGGACTTACGGAAGCACAGCTGGTCAGGGATCCCGAGAGAAATGCGCCCCATCACTTGGAGACTTCTATCAGTGAGTATACTATATCACTTTTTGAAGGTTTGCTTAGGCTTGGTTAGATTTCTATCATAACTTAAAGTTGTATTTGATGTTGATTTTAATTTTCTATAACAGCAGCTCTGACAGTAGTTCTGGCTACACAGGTTTATATTAATGCGCTCGTTTTAATACGTTATCATTTCTATAGTAACAGCAGATTCACAGGGACTCGTATACTTGTGTACATATTAAATAATCAATATTTAACGACGATGAATGCATAATCATTGATATGGAATTGTTGATGTCACTATAAATGGTTCAAATGATGTCATTTTTTAATTAATTCATCTAATGTAATCATTAGTAAATTTCTGTGGTAGAAGAGGAATTAAACACTTCACTAAGGACATGCTGTTATAGGGAAATGATCAACTGCAGGGGGGTAACAGTAACACACTTCTCCTAAGCACATTCATTTCTCAATTGTTTTGTAAAGTTTCGTGTAAATGATTATAAGCCAAACCAAACTAAAAATCCCAGCCAGATTTACTAAAGTTTTTCAAAAGTACAAGGAATGTCCGAAACGTTCCCCGACACAGCTCGTTTGCATTTAGCGACGCCCACAAAACTCCATAGAAGGTCAAGTGCACAGAGGGCTGGAAACACAAAATGACAGCGAAAGAACAGTGGAAGTTATTTTGACTCACTTCTATGCCAATAAAAAAACAAAAAAAAAACAAAACAGTGAGCAGTGTAACGGTGTACCTGAAAAGGTCAAAGTTAAAAAAGACAAACGACTGAAAAGGTCAATTAAACAAAGACAAAAAACAAAGGAGATCTACAATCAACAATGAAGAAAATATCTACACTGGACCCAGGTGATCATAGATCACCAAGCACGTCACACATAGATACTGCTATTTTAAAATAGCAGCGGAAGCGGTTTATAAGCCAGCATTTATCCTCCGATAAAAATCACACCGGTCTTTACAAATCCTTTCCCTCATAAGCGTGACTTTAATACTCCATCAGCTGGGGCATTTGTTTACAGATTACGGCTATGCGTAGAGAGACCGGCCCGCCCTCTGTTTCTATGGCATTATTTCTATGGTCCTAATTGAATTAATAGTTTTATTCGTCTTCATTTATTTGGTTTATGTTGTTAATTAATGCCAATTATATAATATGACTGGTTTTCACTAAATGTTCTCAATGGTATTCTAAGGCCCTGACCTAGTGAAGTAGCCTGAGGATGTGTTTTTGATAAAGACTCCAAAGCACTTCGGTAAGTCTCGAGTTAAGGGCATCTGCTGAATGCTGTAAAAGTAAATTAATAAGCAATTTAAACTTGACAGTATATTCCATATATTAAAGTGCAGTAATTCCTGGACTTGAAGTCAATCAAGTCGAGGTTTACATTAGTTAGTCTTCGAACGCGAGTAGGATACGAACGTGTTTCGAAATGACAGGATTTTCATGAATACAACGTTTCTTGTGTAAATGCTCCTACGGACGATTGATGGATAAATCCGTTCGTATCCAGCTTGATAAGTGAGACCCGTTGTTGGGTAAATGGATGGCATACTAACCTATTACACCCCATGAACAAACTGGCTTCATGAAAGCACACACAGCTCGGATGATTGTGTGGGAAGGCTGATCTACAGGTTGGACTTAACACATCTGTAGTTTGCTCACGCGGTCCATAACACAGAGTTCCACAGAATGGATTAAACGCCCTTAAAACCCGCTGTGCTTCACAGAGCATTTGCAAACAGATTAGAGACAGAAGCGTATACACAGCGAGTGAGGATTTTAACTACACACAACATTTTCATGGCAGGTTTTTTTTTTCTTCTTTTTTTCTCTGTGCTGTACATGCACAGGAGGACTTGTGTTTACACAAAGCACTCACCCCAATCATTTGCATTCTATTTGCGTTTACATTGGCATTTAATAGCTGTTGACAGAATGAACAAGGATGCAAATGAGTTGTGAACGCGAGCAATCATCTCTCTCTCTCTCACACACACACACACACACACACACACACACACACACACACTCGAAGCTTCAGACAAGCGCTGATTGAGTGCTCGCTAAGTGATTCTGAATCATAGTTATTATTTGACCATCCAGCATGAGGTAACACTGTGGTTTTGTTAGTTCCTGCGAGAAAATAAGTGTGTAGGAGATGAAGAATGAGAAAGGTGGGCCCGTTTTTTTGTGAGCAGAAAACAATTGGGAAAATACGGCACAAGATCATAGCATTGGTGTGTGGATGTAGAAAATACAGCTGTGGGACAAATTAAAGGATAAAATGGTGGCTTGGTTATGCTGTGGGGGGCATTTACTTATTTTTCTGGCACGCTTTCGCATCCACTGGTCTGCTTATAGAGAACCATCTCTGCAAATCAATAGCAAGTTCTTCTGATTGATCACCTTTATTCTGTGATGAAACACTTCTATCCTGATGGGCGTGGTCTCTTCCAGGATAACTCCGCCCCCATCCACAGTGCATGAAGGCTCACTGAATGGTTTGATGAGGATGAAAATTATGTAAAGCCTTTACCTGTTAGGGCCTCCACACTCAGTACATCTCAACTAAACACGTATGGGAGATTTCAGAGTGATGTTAGTAAGCGCTGTCTACCACCACCACCATCAAAACATTTCCACAGACTTGCCAAGGCACCTTGAAGCTGTTCTCATGGCTCTTGGTGGTCCAACACCTTACTAAAACACTTGTTAGTTTTTCCTTTAGGGTGACATCCGTCTGTATGCATTCAGTTATTTTTTTTTTCTGTAAACCTGGATTAAACCGGCATCATTGTACAAAATTCAGCTTCTCTTATTCCCTTTAAAAATGACAGTGGTGGAGGAGAGCGCTGTCTAACACGATACTCCAAAAGCATATGATCAAAACATTCGATGAGCCCTTGTGTCCTGTGTTTGGGGGCGGGGTCATCTTGGAAGACACCACTCCCATCTGGATAGAAATGTTTCACCTTAGGATAATCCTAATGATATACAAAATGGGCATAACTGTTTTGAAAAGTGCTGGGGACAAGAATGATGGCAACGCCAGAAGACATCGTGCGTCTTCTCCTCTCATACCCGTCTTATGCTCTCCTTCTGTCTCGCTCTCTCTCTCTCTCTCTCTCTCTCTCTTTCAGGGCTACCTGCCGGCTAATATGGAACGTAGGGAGCTGGTTCTCCAAAGGAAGCGAGAGGAGTATTTTGGCTTCATCGAGCAGTATTACCACTCCAGAACAGACGAGCACCACAGAGACACCTACCGACAGGTAACATCCAGCATACTCCCTGACTATTTAGAGCTCACTTTCCACATAACATTTTTAATACTGCATTTGTCTTGGGACACTTAAGGTAGCTCTCACAGATTTTGTACGTTCATAATCCACCATAAACATATTAGCTTAATTAAAGAGAAACCTACTCACGCAAAAGCTTCTAGATGAACGTGTTTTAATTAGAGGTCGACCGATTCAAGAAAGCACTAGCCTTTGGGAAAAACATGAGTGTAGCTAGCTAGTAGACCGCTTTATTCTGGTTTATTTATCATGGTGGATCCTGAGTTTGTCCTGTAAACACTGGGGACAAGGCAGGAATACACTCTGAATGAGACAACATAACTTCCAAATGCATAACATGTATTATGCATTTTAAAAACAAACAAACAAACCAAAAAAAAACGCCTTGACGGCCATTTTGTTTTTCAAACCAGTCACAATTTTCGATTATTGTCCCTTTTTGTTGTTGTTGTTGTAAATCATGTTCTTATTGGTTTAAATTGACATTTTGTATAATATTTTATACAGATTTTTTTTTTATACAGACTGTTAAGAGCCTGCTCAAGAGCTAAGTTATTATTTCAAATCCCAAGACTACCAGAGAACCAAAACCTATGGGTATACAGAGCAGTGGAGTATAATTTTTTGGCTTGGCATTAGCACAATCTTTTTAGTATTTCAGATATTTGTACTAGTATCTGTATTTAGATTAAAACTAAAGTGGGCGTGGCCTATAACAGTTTTTTTTTTTCTAGACTGTTTATTTAATACCACTAATGTAGTTATTATTTTTGTTTGTACCTGCTTCTAACAAACTTGGTTGGTTCTCTTTCCCAAAGTATAAACAAGTTAGTCACCTGACCAGACAGTTACAAAGGATTCGTATCTGACCACTAGCTCATGTCTCACGCCTGGGTTCAATTCAATTCAGTTTTATTTATATAGCACTTTTAACAGTGGACATTGTCACAAAAGCAACTTTACAGAAATGACTTTTTTTTTTTTTTTTGTTACCACGTGAACCTTTTTTTTGGCAAGCTTTCTGAAAGGGAGAAAAAAAAAAAAAGCAAGTAGTATTTGTATCTGTTTAGAACACATTATCTGTTCATTCCGAATAATGTATTCGTATTCGGTTACATCCTAATGGACACTGAATAGCAGGCAAGACATTTTCTCCCCGCATGACCTTAAGATAGCTTCATATTTACCTCAGCGGGTGTGAATGGCCAGAACTTCAAATAACAGGCGAACAAGGTCGTGGAAAATGAGCGCACTACTCGCTGTGTGTGGCTCCCTGTACAAAGTCTCACTTAATAACCGGAGCTTATATAGCATGCGTTATTAATGGGGGCGGCCGAAATCGATAAGCTTATAGGTTATAAAAGTCGGGTTAATGGTGCAGAACTGAGACTTGGCAGCCATGTACTTGATTCTTTTCTTTCTGTTCCATCGTTCTGCGGGATGGAGCTGCCCTCAGCCCGGAGCACTTCATTTCCCTCAGCGCCGCACAAATGGGAAGCAGACCTTTAGGGCTGTTTATGAGGTTGTACTGAGTGGTCTGAATGGCCCCTGGCCGTCTGCAAGACTCTAAATGACCTTTTAGTGTTGACATCGGCTCAACGGCGGGAACGCTGCCATCGACACGAATACAGATGCGGTGCACTCCGCTGGCCTCTCTCTGACCTGACCATATGCAGCCATTTCATTTCCAGGCCTGCTTGGTGCAATTCGCCAAAATGTCTCATTATATACAAAAACAACGGCTAATGTCTTCTTTGTGCTTACATGTTTGATCCAATTTCTCAGCTGCAGATTACTGCATTTGTAATCTTTTCAGTAACGCTAGAAGACGATATAAGGCAACAGAACGACAATAACAGTTAGAAAACAGAAAACTGGAAAAACGGTTAAGAGACGGGGAGGGTCGGATGTGCGTGTTTGAGGAAATGGGATACAAGCGAGTGGTTTATTTCTAATCCATTTTGGAGTTATGTTTGTTTTCATGGCCTATGGATCTCTCTGAGTGGGCTCGGCTCGTTATGAAGTCCGATCGATACTGCGTTGTCGAGCTTGATTGATTTCCCGAGCTTACTGTAAGAGCTAAGGCATGAAACTCTATTTAGCTCATTCTGGCTTTTATTGATTCACCCTGAGTTTTGCCATGAATGCCCATGTTTTTAGACACACTGAATTGTGTGTGTGCGTGGGTGTGTGTGTGTGTGTTTTTTCTCCAGATTCACATTGATATCCCTAGGACGAATCCGCTGATTCCATTATTCCAGCAGCCGCTGGTACAGGAGGTGAGTCCTGTCCTCTTTTCTCCATTTGTCCTTACAGTCATCCCTTCTTTTCTGTAAACACTGTCTGTACAGACAAAACAACACTTAGATTTAGTTCCTCTTTTATTTACACAAACATGCAGAAGTTAAGCTCTCCAGTTCCTCTAACATGACAATCTACATTTTCTCTGTTTAACTTTAAGAGGAAAAAAGGAGGAGAATAAGGGAATAATTGTTTTTACCTGCTTTATTATAAGTGATCAGGAGCTAGCTTCTTTCACTTCTTATAAATGCAACTATAAATTGATTAAAAGTATGACGTGCCATTCATTAATTGTAACAGTCCGTCCGTACAGGTTTTTTTTTTTTTGTGATTGTTTCAGCCAAAAATATTCGATTTTGTTCATGTTTTTTTTCAAAATTTGTGATGCCGTTTGCTGAGTTTTTTGTGCTGTTTTTTTGCGTAAAAGTACTTGAATTGAAATATTGCGCAGTCTTTCACAGTCAGTACGTCTACATGGACAATAATAATCCAATATTAACCCGATTAAGACGATACTCTGATTAAGAAACTAGCATGTAAACAGCGATTATTGATGACCTTATTCCGGCTAAAGTCATACTCAAAGTAAACGCAAATGGAATTAAGACGTGTGGAGTATTCCTGTTTTACTCACATTATCGACATGTATTACAGACATGTACACACCTTAATCACACTATTAATGTCGTGTGGCAGTTTTCACCGCATTTTGCGACAGGACACGATCACACACGGCAGTGCTCAACCGTTTGACGGCAAACAAGAGAGCACGGCTGCGTCCCAAACCGCGTACTTATCTCCTATATAGTAGGAGAAATACATGTATTTCGGCTGATATATAGTAGGTAAGTACGCGGTTTGGGACGCAGCCCACGGCTTCGAGCAGTCGTCTATATGCACGTATAGCATGACAAATAATTAACTGCACTTGAAGCTTTCTTAAAATTAAAAATGAAACACACAAAACTGTATACGGTACCATAACGAAGACAGACTGTATGTCGATATGTGAAATTCTGTTGGGAATGTCGGTCGGCGTGGCGCGGTGACATAATGACGTGTGCCGTTAATCGATCTATGTTCTATAACATGTAAAACAGGAACATGAAAGGAGTATTTTAAAAGCGACTCATGTAAACACCTTAATCACAATATTATCTTACTCAGAGTAAGCTCAGTAATTAGATTACTGCTGTCGTACTGCATACGATGTCATGTGGTGATATTTTCCTGACATCCCTATCAGCAATACAGTAAAACATAGTCCTGGTTAATTCACAACTACATCAGTAATACATAAGCACAAATTCTTCCCTGATCTTCGAGAGGCCAAATTTGTCTAATTTAGAGCGTCATTTACAAATTGCTCTAATTGAAGACTGTGTTAAAGAAATATACATTTCTTTATCAGTTTTCACTGGCACTACAGCAACAGTTCTTAGGCTTCTTTTATATTATTATTATATTTTTGTGTGTGTGAAGCCAGCAGAGGGATAATAGGCTGAAAATCATCTGGAGTATTTGTTTATAAGCCAACACTTGGCTTCTTATCCCAGTGTAGAACCTTATGCTGACCTAGCACTGCTCAAATAACACATCACAAATCCCATTACTGGATTTATCTTCTAGTGTTATCCTGTATGAAGGTCATCATATGGCATTTCATTGCTGTACAATGTTATCTTCAATAGAGGCAGTCTGGATTCCTTATTCGTAAACCAAAATGTGGAATTTCCAGTAGCTGCCTAAACAACACTTTGAGGAAAGACTTTAAGTTTGACGTTTTAAAGCTGGAATATTTAACGTAAAATTGTGCACAGTCAACAAAAATGCAAAAAAAGTGTATCAAGAAGAAAAAAAAAAAGAATCCCAAATGGGTTGTTTAATGGGTGACGTGAAAATTTGTGAAATCTGTAGAACATTGGCTTGAAATTGTTGAAACGCTATCATGCTAAATATTATTTCTTGTTAGCGACACAAACTTTTTATGAGCATCTCAACTGACAACATTCAGTCTTGGAAACTAAGATCCGAATTGTCTTCTGTTTATTTCACAATAGACTTGAGTTGTACAGTTTGTGCTGAAGAAAGAGCTGAGTAGAGACGAGCAGATTTGGACACTATATGCTGATTCAGGATCTTTACATAATTGCCGGAGAACTTTTTCTTATTATTTATGAATTTTTGGTTGAAAGAGAACTTCCTTTCAGCTCGTCACTGATAATATCGTCTTCCTAGATAGGTGCTCAAATTAAGGTGCATTTCGTTGGAGGTCAGGAATGGATTTCCCACAATTCTGTGCTTCAGTACTTAAAAAAGACAGAGTTATTCACTTGTTCACTCACTCACTCACTATCTTGTTCACATACTCACACGTTTCCTCACTCATTCACTTACTTGTTCAACTCGTTCACTAACTCACTCACTCACTCATTCACGCATTCATTCACTCTCTTGTGCACATTCTCACGTCTCCTCACTCATTCACTTACTTGTTCAACTCGGTCACTCAATCACTCATTCACATTCTCATTCGCATACTTACATTTACTCATTCACTAGCTCACTTGTTCACTCACTCACTCGTTCATTCACTAACTTGTTCACTCTCGTTCACATACTTACACGTTTACTCACTCACTCATTCCCTTACTCATTCACTGTCTTGTTCACATATTTACATGTTTACTCACTCACTCATTCCCTTACTCGTTCACTGTCTTGTTCACATACCCACTGACTCACTCACTCATTCACTCGCTTGTTCACGTACTCACACATTTACTCTCTCACTCACTCAATCTCTTGTTCACATACTCACACATTTACTCACTCACTCACTCACTCTCTCACTCATTCACCCTCTTGTTCACATACTCACTCACTCACTCACTCACTCATTCACTCTCTTGTTCACATACACATTTACTCACTCACTCAATCAATCTCTTGTTCACATACTCACTCACACATTCACTCTCTTGTTCACATACACATTTACTCACTCATTCACTCTTGTTCACATACTCACACATTTTCTCACTCACTCACTCTCTTGTTCACGTACTCACACATTTACTCACTCACTCATTCACTCACTTGCTCACACATTCATTCATTCACTCACTCGTTCACACTCCTTCACATACTCACACATTACCCCACTAGTGGAGCAAAAAATAAAACAAACATTTTGCCATATTGTATCCAAAATGCCACTTACTTAATATTAATTCCGTGTTTATAGAAGTGTTGCACAAAAGCGATATTCCTCTCGCATTCAAGCCCCTTGGGCTTGCGCCTGTGGCCGAATCACAGCTGTGCCGAGATATCTCACTCTTATAGTATAAGTATATCTTGCTCATACAATATTGCTATCCATACAATATCATTCAGTGAGAAGTAGGACGCTACAAAATGGCTGCACGATAAATAATGATATGTATGGTAAATAGGGACTGAATTTATACATGTCATATGTTGTCAGTTTGTGGAAATGAAACCGAACATTTGTCCTGCTTCATGTTGCATAGTTCACTCCGTTGTTTTGTATTTAGATGTTTATGCACCATCCTTGCTGGCTGTTGTAGGTCACACCCTATGGATGTATAGCAGTGCTTTTAGTCTGGATATGTCTAATGTTGTGCTAAATCTGGAGATATTCAGTATAATCCTATATTTCTGAAGTTCTGAAAGGACGTAACGGGTTTAGTCGGTTTATTTAGAGTGCAGGTTATCATGATTGGGTTTACTGTTGTGCAGTGCTGAATAGGTAACAACAGGGGGTGCTATGGCTGTGTCGTGACATTTCAAACCATAGTGACTTAAATCCAGTCAGAAACACGTTCTGTTGAAACTGACGAACGTGGTATTAAAAAAAAAAAAACAGCATTCACTTTTTATAAATACTCTCACTGGGTTTCATATATATGAATTGAATATAATGCATATATGTCATATATATTCATGATACATCCGCTACCAGTTTTGCAATTTCTTTCTTTAGGAATTGGTTAGAACTGCTTTTCATTCACTTATCACATGTATCCTAAGTGAAACTGCATTCTGAATCACTTACACCAAGTATACATTCTTTATACACTTTCTACTGGTGAATATTATGCACTGGGATAAGGATATACAATACATACAGTGTTGCATAGTTTGCATACAAAATGAAGAGGATTATAGAAACAAAAATACGTGTTAACAAATTGGTTAAAATATTAGTAGTGAAAAAAAAAATCAAAAGGTTTCATAGCTCTGAAGATAGAAATGGTAATGGCAAAACTTCACTTCAAACAATTTCTGAATTTCACCTTATGTTTTAGATTGTCTTTTGTTTTCATTTTAATTGCATTTTTTTTTGTTTGTTTGTTTTCGTAGACAAATTCTAAAATAATTCTAAAACCAGTTTTCTTCCAGAAACCTTTGGGGATGTTAACCTTTTGCACTTAGAAATATAAGTATATAAAAATAGATATTTTTTTCTGTGTGGTAGGTCTTTGAGAGGATTCTGTTTATCTGGGCGATCCGACATCCAGCCAGCGGCTATGTGCAGGGCATCAATGACCTCGTCACACCTTTCTTCGTCGTCTTCCTGTCTGAGTTTGTGGGTAAGTCTAGTACTCTGAAAGGGGTGTGTGCGTGTGTGGAGCAAAACAAGTTATAAAGCAGACAAAACACACCAGCAAAAAAGACGGTACAACAGTGACTTCAATCATTTTTCATTTCAGTGTTTACCAATATATTTCAGTACAGGAGGGATTATCAGACAGCTGTTATATAAATAGATAACCATGATAATGGCATAAATCGCTGACATCCAATCAGCTACCTGTTGCTATGCAGTTTAACATCCCAGGGTGACACCATTGCTCCATCCTTCACATTTTTTCTAAGATTACACTACATGTTTTGTTTTTTTTAATTTCTTTATATATATATATATATATAGTATCTAGTTGCTCAGTGTTTAAGAAATGATTGTGTGATGTGATTAAAAGCAAGGACTGTAAACTAAATTATCATGATAATAATAAAAAAATACCATCATATGTGCCACACCTATTTTTGTTAGTGTTCCAAATCAGACATTTTTGGCCAATAATAAAAATAATAAAATAATAAAAATAATAAAGAAAAGACAATTAGCAATTTTTTAAAATTAGTAAATTCCCTTCACTGTCCCTACAGATATACAGATTTTCTTTCCTTCCCTGCACTACAAAACCTCTCAGTAATTAGGTTCCCTCGATAGGTTTTGTCAATACTGCTATTGTTATTGGGACGATTTATCTGGTTGTAACTTTACCGTTACAAAGGTGGGGGAGGGGGGAGCAAAAACAAAGCAGTATTTATTATCATCACAGTCCAAATTTGCTCTTTTAGCAGCACTGTATTGTACACCACACTATTAATTATATCTTTAGCCCTATCTGATGGGATTAGTGTCTCGGGATGACATTTTTACCTGTCTCCTAAGACATCTGTCTTATGTCTAGACCGCAGTTAAATTAAGTTTGGGTGAGTGAGGTTCTGTTTTGTTGTTTTTCCTACAAACCGACATTTTTGCATTGCACGTGATCATCCTAACCCTAACCTTTTTCCAAAAAGAAAACCGTTTAGCTAAGAGATTATCCTTTATACACTAACCAATTTGTAGCGATACTTTGTCAGAAAACTTTGTGTCATGCATTAGCCTTGTAAGGAATGTTAAAAACAACAGGGTATGTTGATTTAAGAAAAATACTCAACATGGGGTGGTGTGAAACGGTCTGATTCGGCTGTGGCTCAGGTGGTAGAGCAGATTGTCCACTAATCGTAGGGTTGGCGGTTCGATTCCCGGCCCACGTGACTCCACATGCCGAAGTGTCCTTGGGCAAGACACTGAACCCCAAGTTGCTCCCGATGGCAAGTTAGCGCCTTTCATGGCAGCTCTGCTACCATTGGTGTCTGTGTGAATGGGTGAATGAGACACAGTGTAAAGCGCTTTGGATAAAAGCGCTATATAAGTGCACCATTTACCATTTTAAGTTAATGACCGTTACCACCGCAAAGTTGATTATTTTTCTAAAGTGTTATTCGCCTTGTAACAGTGGTTACAGTTATTTATTGATTTAAAGAACAGCATCATACTTTTATCCATTTTCAGTTACTTTTAATGTGTTGAACATCAACAAAACAAGTCAGCTTCTGTTATCACTTATAACTGCTATGGACAGTTTTTCTCTCGTCAGCCTCGCCTTTTACTTTCTGTTGAAGTTAATACGATGAAAAATGCAGCTTGTCATGTTACTGACAAACCGCACAGCCCTCTATCCTAAAGAATTTCCCATGTCTGAAGACTTAGAAGTTTATATCTGAATACGACTCAATAAATAAGTAAAAAAAATCACAAAAATACTCTATCATGGATATCAAACAATTGCAAACACAACACAGGTTTATTAAAAAAAAAACTTTGTTAATTATAGGTGTGAGCAATTATTGGCACCCTTTTAGTCAGTACTTTGTGCTACCTTCCTTTTCCAAAATAACAGCTCTGAGTCTTCTCCTATAATGCCTGATGAGGTTGGAAAATACATGTCAAGGGATCTGAGACCGTTCCTCCCTCTATACAGAATCTCTCCAGATCCTTGAAATTTCGAGGTCCACGCTAGTGGACTCTCCCTCTATAGTTCACCCCACAGGTTTTCTATGGGTTTCAAGTCAGGGGACTAGGATGGCCAGTAAACCATTTTTTGTGTTGATTCTGATATCCATGAGAGCAGAGTATTTTTGTGAAGTTTTTGAACAAAACATCAAAAGGTTCAACAATACAGAACATTTTTCACAGCCTTCTTTGCTCATATTTATCAAGGGTGCCAATATTAGTGGAGGGCACTGTGTGTATGTATGTATGTATTGCTCCTGGTTTTACACATTTAAAACCGGTTCTTGTTTGTGATTGGTTTCTGGGTGCATTGCTATACGCATCACACTTTGTGATGCTCAAGTGCTCAGGATGTACAATAGTACTTCACGACTTCACGCCCAGTCCTTCAGAGATGCAGAAGAGTTCCCCCAGCTAATTATCTAATTATCAAGCACTTTGTGAATTAAATTAACTGTCTTGGACTTGTGAAAGCACTAACCTGTGCTGTGCTGTGGCCAGAACTCAGAGTAAAAATGCTGTCCAATAGACGTGTGCTTTTGCGAGTTACCTAGACTACCATATGATTTTCACCATACTGTATTTGCATACAAGTTGTGCTTCCATCCAAATGGTTAATATACACCGATCAACCATCGCATAAAAACCACTGACAGGTGAAGTGAATAACATTGATTATCTCGTTACACTGGCACCTGTCAAGGGGTGGGATATATTAGGCAGCAAATGAACAGTCAGTTCTTGAAGTTGATGTGATAGAATGAGAAAAAATGGGTAAATGTAAGGATCTGAACGACTTTGACAAGGGTCAAACTGTGATGGCTAGACGCCTGGGTCAGAGCATCTCCCAAAACAGCAGGTCCTGTTGGGTATTCCCGGTATGCAGTGGTTAGTACTTACCAAAATGTGATGCTCTGGGCAACATTCTGTTGGGACACGTAAAACCTACCTAAACATTGGTGCGGTCCAGGTACACCCCTTCATTCCCTAATGGTAGTGGCCTGTTTCAGCGGGATAATACACCCAGCCTCACTGCAAAAATTGTTCAGGAATGGTTTGATGAACCTAAGTAATTATAAGGATTATTTTAAAGCTGCAAGCAGCGATAAACGGGCCCTCGCACCCTGGTGCACGTTGGGGCTGCTCTGCCAGGGGAAAGCCATTACATTTTTTTCTTTTATTTTGAGTTTATATAGTTGTTTTTGACATATTTTCCTGTTGCCAACATGTGGCGCTATGACTATAACTGAACATTGGCATGTAAATAGCCTCAGGCCCGGATTCATATCAAATATGTGAAGTTTTGGTACAGATTGAACATTGCATGTTTGATTTATAACAACTTCCTATTTCCTATAGCGTGCTTTAGCATTTAGCTAAGTGATTCTAGCATGTTGCTAGCATATTTACCACATGCTGGCATATTTTTATATGTTGATAGGAGTGCATCACAGTGTAAAACATGTCACTTCTTGTTGCCAGTAGGTGGCACTATGAATATAACTGAATGTTGGAATGTAGATGTCTTCAGGCCGGGACGTTTATCAAACTTTTGACGTCTGGAGCAGAATGGACATTGTCTGTTGGAGTCATAACAACTTCCTGTTTCATGGCGAACCATCAAACTTTGTGAGATCGCCACGCCCACGCCGTGTAGCAAAAACTCAAAAGCTTTGCAATTTAGCATCGTCAAGGCCTTTCGATGAGACTGTACGAATATGACGTCAATCTGATGAAATCTCTAGGAGGAGTTCGTTAAAGTACGAGGCCTGGAAATGGCAAAATCTGAGCAGAAATTTAAGAAGGAAATCAAAATGGCTGACTTCCTGTTGAGTTTAGGGCATGGGTTCAAGAGACTTTTTTGTACGTATTGGCATGTTACACATGTGTACCGAAATTTGTACATGTAGGTGAAACGTAGTGCGAGGCGCACATTGTTGAATTTTGTAGGTGGTGCTATTGAGCCATTTTGCCACGTTCAATTCTGGAGCCCCAATCAAATGTTTCACCAGTTCTGATGCGTGTGCGACGTTTCGTGAGTTTTCGGGTATATTTAGGCCCTCTAAAATGCGATTAATTTGATAAAAGAAGAAGAAGAAACGGAGCAGATCCAATAAAGCCTCACACCATCGGTGCTCGGGCCCTTATAATGATTCTATCTTTCAGCGTGTCACAGAAAAGGTTCTGCCTCATTAATTTAAGCTCAGCGGGAAATCTTAGTGGAAAATATGACTTAGGATTTTATTTTTGACAGGCAAGTTTTACTGTGTCATAAAATATAACAGCCTATCAGGATGCAGTGTGCAAATATATATGCGATGCGCAGGCGTTTACTAGGGGAAGGGAGCATAGGGTTGGGGATTTGAGCTCATGCTTGCAGAAGGAGGCAGATAGCGCTTTCCTCTGAGTGTGTTAAGGTCCTTTCACACTGAGCGCGACATGATAAAAAAAACATGAAACGATTGGTCACCTTCCTCTAATTCGCGCCTGCACGATAGGTGGCACTGACCAAGAATGCATTTTATGCCTTCACACTAGGTGGTGCAATCCACTATTTGGCTGATCGGCCTACCGTCTTTTACCACTTTGAAGAAGAATCACTTAAATGTTGGCGCGTAGCACCACAAGGTACACAAACTGTTGAGGAGCACAGAAAAAGAAAGAAAATGGATTGCGCTGTGACTTTTATCAACAAGTTCTCTGTTCTCAGACACCAACGATAACAAGAACTCAACATCCATTCTCTTCTCTCTTGCAGAATACGTTCCTTCAGTGTTTACACTGGTTTTCAAAAGAGCTTTCTGCGCTATATCGCCACCAATCTCGCCCTTTTGTGCAACAGCAGCGGCTCTGGCACGTGATCTAAAGCTCAAATCTAATTGGACGGGCCGTTTCATCGCGGAGCGATGCGGGAGGGAAATAATCTACACACCGATCGGAAAAAAAATCCCACTTTGTCGAGCTGCGAATGATCGTGCCCGGTGTGAACAGCTCCATAGGGATCTATTGTTTCGATTCAAGAGCGTCATCGCGTCGTTTATTTGCGCTCAGCGTGAAAGGCCCTTTAGACTGACCCATGGTGAGGCATGAGCAGCAGTTCGAAAAGATGCGGTTGGCTGGCTTCGTGTGTCTTGGAGGAAGCACGTGATCGCCTTGACTCTCCCAGTTTGGTAGCTGTTGTACAGTATGAGAGTGGAGAACTAACTGGTGGGTTTTATGTTTACATACTACATTCTTTACCTGGGGTCATTTAATTTTTTTTTAAATGTGTGATTTAAATCATTTTTTCCCATACACGCTGGTTAAAATGGGGCCACTTTAACAGTGCAGGTTTTTCATTAAACGGAAGCTAACATTATCTAAATGTTGAATTAGCATAAGCAGGGACCAAATGGGAAAAGGTCAGTTCAAACCACAGTGGCTGGAGAGCAGCAGATACTCAGCAGTGACTGACAGTTCTTACGTTGCCATAGCACGATTTTCTTCATATTTTATGAGATTTTTTTTTTTTTTTTTTTTTTTTTCCTTGCTGTGGAGTAAACACAAATAGAAAATGTTTACTCCATGTGACTTGGTTTGAAGTATTCTTATAGTTGTCGCCACTGCGAATATTGTCGTGAAGTTCATTTGAAGTTATTTCAGCAAGTCTAAAATTGGTGCTACTGAATAAGTATTAAATTGGTGCTGTGCCCCGGATATTGGCCCAGGATTCATTTCTTTATTAGGGCTAAAGAAATTCAATACATCATGCAGTTATGGTCTCTAAGATATTGCGGCCAGGTATCTGTACCTCATTTCCAGTAGATCTCGAGTGCATGTGTCTTGGTTGCGTAACCTGCCTATGGACTGAGATCTGTTCAGCCACTGAAGGGGATAATCGGAGCCTCGTCTGTCTCATTGCTATTCCCGGGCGCGCCGCAGACTTCCTCCCTCCCCTGCCTATTTATTTCCTTTCCTCTGCTGTGAAGGTTAATTACTTCTAGATAGTTAAGGATTACAGCAGAACAAAAAGGAGCGCATTGATCTCTTCCCGTGTGTGCCAAGCCTGCAATGTCACCAGTCCATACAGATCGGGACGTAGCCTGAGATTACCTGGAGCACTGATCGATTTCTGGTCATTTTCTTTCTTTCTCTCTCTTGCGCGCGCGCACACACACACACACACACGCACACACACACTCGTTCTCTCAGATCTTCTTTTCTTCTTTTTTTCAAATCTCTTTCTCTCCCAGTTCTTCCTAAAACTCATTACTGAAAGGTAGGTTTTCCATCGTAATGCATCGCTCTGCTCTGTTTGGGGCCTTTATGGTCCTGATTTGTGTGTGTGTGTGTGTGCGCACGAGGCTGTAAGACTGAGCCAAACGCTCAGGTTGAATGAGCTTCATTGATCTTCAGGGTTTCCAAAGCGGGTGAGGCCACTCTAGGTGTGTGTGTGATCGGAGCACTCGGCCAATCAGAGCCCCTGATCACGCCGTGCTTAATCCCCACCCTGCTCTCTTTGTATCATTGTTCTTCTGAGGAACTCGGGGGCTGCATGGCTCAGTGACTTTCTAGGACTGCATGACTCGCTTCTGCCGTCCCTGAGAGCCTCCTCGGAGAGGACAGTGTCTATTGGTGTGTGTCGGTGTCTCTGTATGTGTGTGTGCATGTGTGAGAAAGCAGTATCAGTTCTCCTGAGCTAGTTCAATAGTGGGAAGTGAAGTGTTTTTAAAAAGCCAGCAGGCTCAGGAGTCACAACGCCGTTTTGATTTAAAGTGTCCGTATTGATGAGCCATAGCATTGGAATTTGAGAGACAGATCGGGAAGCTGTGTGTGTTTGAGAGAAAGAGTGTGTGAGGAATGGCGGAAAACGGAAATGCAATCCAAATCCAAACCATCTAGATGTGCAAAAAACTCTGTATGAGACAATAATTCGATATCTAGCAACTAAATTATGTAAGAAAATTTCACAAGATTGTACGCTCAAATTCACGGCCTCGTTAACTCCAGATGTCTTTTAGTGCTGCTAATCATGCCTTTTTAAAAATAAACAAAAACAAACAGATGATCTTGTAGTGGTGGGATGCTGCACAGTTAAACACTGCCCTGCATTTCAGATGAAAAGCTGCCTCATCATGAGCAGCCAACACTTTACACTGATCCAATTTGTTCGCTTGATATAAAGAACTCCTGCGGCAAGTCAGTGTGAAAATTTCAAATATAAATACAAGGGAGGAAAAAAAAAAAAACACTTGCACTTGGGTCATGGAACATGGATAGGACAATAATCAATGACGGTGCGGTCTGATGTTTTGTTTCCCATATGCCAGAGCAATTTGCCAACAATTTAGCAAACAATCAAAGAATGTAATGCTGTACTTTTATCAATTTATAGTTGCATGTGAAACGTCCACACAACAAAGTGGTGCCTGCCACCCTTTACGTTATTGGAGCTTTACTGTAAATAGTCATTCCCTCACCAGCCTCTTTCTACTCTTTATTGAAGTTTATAAGAACACCTTGTCAAGTTACTAAGAAACTGGAAAGCACCAGCTCTTCTGTCCTGAAGACTTTCCTGTAGTGGGAAACGTCCTGACACTGGAGACTCCTTCCATAAATGTTAAATAAACATCTCCTTAGTGAAAACGTTTCACTTTGTTAAATAACAACTTGATTTTAATCCATCTATTATTAAAATCAGAAACAATATATAACAGAACAATTAAATTAATACAAACCTGATTTGCCATGCAGCACAACTACTGTCTGAGCTGAAATTATAGAAAATTAATCAACAGCATCTGACCTATCAAAATTGAGAATTGAACAGCTCTGTAATATAAAATATTGAGATCAGTTAAGATTTATCCTATGGGGGAGGACAACAACCTTGCAGCATCCCACTCTAATAAAGCCATGCAAACAGTGATATTATATATCAACACTCTGCTCAGTCATTCAGCACCAAATTCTGAGTAGGAAATGCTGAGTAGGAAATGCTAACGAAATTATAACTCTTCATGTTGCGCTATAAAATAAAACAACTCAAGCGTGCTCACACCACGGAAAAGAGTTCCTTAATGAACAAATAAGAACACACCACAGGAGGGTAAATCCCATCAGTCATTTCCACCAACCAGGATAATCATTATCATAAGAGGAAGTGCAGCTGTGTCTCTTCCTAGTACATATTTAAAATCCATTTCATAACGTAAGCATGTAGCAATATACACTGGGATTTAACTTGTATAATTTACCAGCTTCTAATAGGCTATTTATTAAATCTCTCCAGCAAAAGCTGCTGGGAAGCCCAACCCCCTAGGCGTCACTAAAATGAATGTTGGGTTACAAGGTTAGGTAGGTTCTGAACAAGTCTGACAAGAGATTGGGCCCCCAGTGGTGGCAGAACTGCACGAATGCCCTCTATGCCATGGTTCTTAGAGTCTTGATCAAATGTATAATTTGGTGCAAAATCATCAGATTTCCAGATTAGCTTTTGGGTCTGAAATTTGCTTCTTTGGGTTAATGTAGCTTCTTTTCCAACAAGGTTACACCCTGAGACAAGCTCCTCCTCCATGTAACTCTCAACTGTCCTCCGTCTCCCCTCATCAGACTGATGTCTCAAAACTTGTCCTCTCTAGTCGTCCGACAACCTGTCCTCTAGACCCTATCCCTTCTCACCTTCTTCAGTCCATCTCTCCCACGCTACTACCTGCACTCACACACATCTTTAACACATCCCTCTCCATCGGCACATTCTCTACCTCATTTAAGCAGGCCCGGGTTACCCCACTGCTTAAAAAAAAAACAACACTTAACCCTGCTGCAGTTGACAACTACAGACCTGTCTCACTCCTCCCTTTTCTGTCCAAAACCCTTGAAAGAGCTGTTTTTAAACACCTCTCCACTTTTCTCACACAGAACATCCTCCTGGACACCAAATAGTCTGGCTTCAAAAGCAGTCACTCCACAGAGACTGCTCTGCTTTCTGTCACTGAAGCCTTACAACTAGCAAGATCAGCCTCAAGATCATCTGTCCTCATCCTACTCGACCTTTCCGCTGACTTTGACACTGTGAATAATCAGATCCTCCTGTCAAGTCTCTCCAGCCTAGGCATCAAAGGAACGGCTCTGCGCTGGGTGGAATCCTGTCTCTCAGACAGATCCTTCAAGGTATTGTGGAGGGGAGGGATTTCTGAAAGTCAGCAATTCACAACTGGGGTTCCCAAGAGATCAGTTCTGGGTCCACTGCTCTTTTCTCTTTTCTACATCTCTGGGGCCTGTGATTGAGTCTCATGGCTTCTCACATCACCGCTATGCTGATGACACCCAGCTCTATTTGTCCTTCTAGCCTGATGATCCATCTGTCTCAACATGCATCTCCTCCTGCCTGTCTGACATCTTAAACTGGATGAGGGAACGCCTTATAAAACTTGCGCAACTTGGCAAGAACTTAGCTTCTCGTCATCCCAGCCTGCCCCTCAATCAATTGCAACCTCACTGTTCAGCTTGGCTCAACCACACTCAAGCCAACCAGGACAGCCAGAAACCTTGGGGTGACATTCGATGACAGCTTAACCTTTACAGACCACATTCAACAACTGCATGATCCTGTAGGTTCATTCTGTACAACCTCAAGATAATCAGACCCTATATCACTGAATAGGCTACACAGATACTAGTCCAGGATCTTGTTATCTCAAAACTTGACTGGGTGCCAACCCATAGTAAGGCACAATCGCACACACATTCACATACTACAGATAATATGGAAATGCTGTGGGCGGCTGTGGCTCAGGTGGTAGAGCGGGTTGTCTGCGTGACTCCACATGCCGAAGTGTCCTTGGGCAAGACACTGAACCCCAAGTTGCTCCCGATGGCAAGTTAGCACCTTGCATGGCAGCTCTGCTACCATTGGTGTGTGAATGTGTGTGTGAAGGGGTGAATGAGACACAGTGTAAAGCGCTTTGGATAAAAGCGCTATATAAGTGCAGACCATTTACCAAATGCCAGCCGGTCTACAACAAATGTCTTTGGACTGGGCGAGATAACCGGAGTTACAATGAGGAAACCCTGATGCACGAGGAGGACAAGCAAACTCCACACACACAGGGCGGAGACGGGATTACGCTTCCACTTGCCCATTTTTCCTGCTTCCAACGCATCAATTTGGAGAACTGACTGTTCACTTGCTGCGTAATGTATCCCACCTGTATGTAACAGGTGCCTTTGTAACGAGATAATCAATGTTATTCACTTCATCTGTCAGTGGTTTTAATGCTATGTCTGATTGGTGTATATTTACCCCCACCCCCAAACCCCCTTCCTGCTTATTATTCAGTACTTCACGTTAAAGCAGATTATGTTGTGCAGTTGTGAGCGTAAGTAACGTGAGCCTGGACTCACCAAGTGAATGCACATGCAGTATTTCCTGACTGGATGCATTTGCATTGCAGATTCACCTCAAGTGTGTGCCAGACTGTGGTTTGTGATAGGATAAGATAAGTGGAACATGGCACAGTGACTCCATTCCTTTAAAATGCTTGGGGTTTTATGAGTACTAAAAACCTCATTTTGTATCCTCAAACAGCATATCCTTTGCATTGTGTGTTTATATGTGTGTGTATGTGTGTGTCCAGTGAAGCTCAGCAGGGTGTTCTGGAGATGAGTGGGAGGACAGCCATGATACTCTTAGCCTAAAGCCCTGTGATATCCCTGTGACACACAGACCAATATGTCTTCCTCTATAACCGTTTGCCTTTTTCCCCTCAGTTCTGTCCGTACACCTGTTCAGCTTCTCCTGCCGTTCCCAGATGCTGTCACTGCAATGCAAAATTCTCTGGGGTTAAAGAGGGCATCTGGAACGGCCTCACATCTGCTCACATCTGTTCACTGCTGAACCTGTGGCTCTCTCTCTCTTTTTCTCTCCCCCCACCTCTCTCTCACACATACACGTTCAAGGGTGAAAAGCACTGATCAACAGTTTACAAACCCTCGTTCATTTACAGCGTCCATCTGAAGCAAAGAAAAAACAGCCACTTGAACCCCTGACCCTTAATTCACTGTTTGTTATTTTCCAAATGCCCTTATTTCAACGAATTTCTCCCCTTTGTCTCATGCTTCCTCTTTTATTCAGTCTTATGTAAGCAAAAGCAACTCTAAACGTGGTGAAAAAAAAATACAATAAAAATGCTGCATAATTTAAAATAAGAGAATCCATACCCCTTCTCCTATATGAACACTGTTTAGGCAAAAAGTTTAACAAAAGTATGTTTTGTTAGGTTAATGCTAGACTCAAAGTGGAACGTGAGCTTTCACAGATTTAAATATAGATTTTTTTTTTTTTTTCGTCTTTGAATGAATAATTTTTCTGAAAGTATAAAAAGAACTTACTCTGACAGGTCTATACTCGGGAGATAATGCAGCACTAACGAAACAGGAGAAAAACTAAACTAGACAGGTCTGTAAAGTGCCATTTCAGAGGCAGTGCATACATTATGTAAAAAAAAAAAAATGCCTGCTACAATTATGCAACTTGTACCTCGTGTGTGTGTATATAATACATATATGTGTATATATATATATATATATATATATATATATATATATATATATATATATATATATATATATGTGTGTGTGTGTGTGTGTGTGTGTGTGTGTGTGTGTATGTGTGTCTGTATTATTATATATATATATATATATATATATATATATATATATATAAAACAAATATAATAAACCGTATTAAATTATTTTTAGACCTATTTAGTAATTTAGTCTCTGTTTTCTCTGTATTCATTTGTTCATTTCCAGCCTTTATTTCTATTTAAGCTAAATGCAAAATGTATAAGATATGCAAAATAAAACAATAAAAATGTTAATTCTGTTAAATTCTTGAATCTGATTGGTCAGAAGCTGGTAAATAATTTTCTATAACAGCAGCTCTGACCAAACTTCTGGCTGTATGTATTAACATGTGATTGTTACTATAGTAACAGGTCGTTCACAGAGACTCGTATGATGGACATGCCACGTAATCTAAGACTAACAATAAACAAATTTGAAACATGTTATTTAACCAGGAAAATGAATCATCATTGATATGCTGAAGTTTTTCCCTAGGGATATGTTTATTTAACATTTGTGGAAGGAGTCTCCAGTGTCAGGGTTTTGTAACAATTAGTAAGTTGTGTTTATTTTGTTTATTTGTTTGTTTTGTTTTTTTTTTTTTTATCATATTGCCTTCAAGAGGGGAAAAAAAAGAGAGGCTGAAGAGGGAACAATTGTTTATTACTGGTATAACTGCAAATCACAACAATTAGCTATAAATGGATAAAAAGTATGTGTTCTTTAATTAATAAAAAATGATTCATAATTGGGGAAATTGTTGTGTTATAAGAGGTATAACAGTAACCGTAGCATTTTCTTGTAATGGCACATTGTTGTGTTTTGTATCTTAGTAAATCTGTCTAAAATTAGACTTAATTATCTTCTTATTTAATAAAAATTGCATTGTAAGAAATATTGTATACATTCATGTACAGTAAAACCTTGCTAAGATATCGTTTTTTTGCTGTGTATCTCTGCTTGAAGTTAGAAAATGAGGAAATGGGATTGAGAGAAAGTGAGCTAAATGTTTAGAGCGATAGTGTGTGTGTGTATTGTGTTATTTCCTGTGGTGAACGGAGTGTCCTGGGGGCATGGGGGAAATCTCAGGGGGCCTAATGTGTGTAACAGGACCATTTAACACTCGCTGTTTAAAGAGTAAGAAATGGTAACTGCTGTTAGAAGACAGCAGAGAAAGAGAGAGAGGAACGAAGGTGGAACAGAGTGACCCCAGCAGTGTTTAGCATTTTGACAGCCCTGTGTCACCTAAACACACAAGCATAAGCATGTATCCTGAGGAAACGCTAACCAGCTAAAACACATGGCATAGGTCTGTATCTGTCATTTGTTCAACAACTGTGTGCGTGTGTGTTTTACAGAGGAGGACATGGAGAACTTTGAAATGGCTGCTTTGCCTTTGGAAACACAACGCAACATTGAAGCTGACAGCTTCTGGTGTATGAGCAAGCTGCTGGATGGAATACAGGTGTGTTCTGTGTTTCCATTTTGTTGCTGTGAAGTCCTTTTTTTTTTTTTTTGGCATTAGAAGGTGAATACAGGGGCGCTAACATGTTATGATCAGACCAAATATGAATAAAATCCACCCGGCAGAAAAGAATACTCACCAAAGGGGAAAGTTTTGCTTTGGACTGACTTTATCTGTGACTTCACAAGTCTTAGTATTGTGAGCCAATAGAAAATAAGTGGGCGGGGCTGTCGTCCCTTTGGTCAGTAAAATAATGGAGGAGCTACTTAATATAAGTAGCAGTTACACTGGACTTTTATCTCACGTTTTAATCAATGTTACCTCTGGAAAAATATAGCCGTCTCATCCACCAACATACTCTAGTGGTTTGTGGTCAGTTTCTGTTGTTCCCGCTCTGCATACTAAGATTTTTTTTTTTTTTTGATGCATCTGGTCAGGCATGGCTGAAATATCTTGGTAGAATGGCTACACAATATTTTGGAACTGTTTAGTGGTCCATTTTGTTAACATTGTTAATGGAAAATATTTCTTAACAATATTTTTGCCCACGATGAAAAACACTAGCGGAAACTAGCATACACTGGTCCTCAGTTACCTGACCCTGCTAGATTTACTTAATTTGAACCACAGTTTACACTCATCTTATATAACTTCCTCATCCTCTCTGTCCCTCCATCTTCCACAATCGCTCTTAATCTCCTTCCTGTGTCGTTAATGTCTCAACTCATTCAGAACAGAACAATTAGTGTTTGTACAAAGAGGGGGCAATGCCAGTGTTGCAGATCTGACTGTTTATCTAGTGTTGGGCTGCAAAATGTCTCCTGGCTAAAACGGAGAGATTGCATATCTGGTCATGTAAGTTTTCAGGAAGAATGCAGACGAATGTTCAAAAGTAAGATTTCCATTTAGAGGTGACATAGGGAACAAAACACAATGGGAGGGAGTAGGTAGGGGAGGGAGGGAGGGTGAATGGGTAGTTGAATTGGTCAGTGAGGGAGTGGTTGGGTGAGTGAGTAATTGGGTGGGTCAGTGAGGGAGTGGGTGGGTGAGTGGGTAGTTGAATTGGTCAGTGAGGGAGAGGTTGGGTGAGTGAATGAATGGGTGAGTAATTGTGTGGGTCAGTGAGGGAGTGGGTGGGTGAGTGGGTAGTTGAATTGGTCAGTGAGGGTATGGGTGGGTGGATGGGTCAATGAGGGAGTGGGTGGGTGAGTGGGTAGTTGAATTGGTCAGTGAGGAAGTGGTTGGGTGAGTGAATGAATGGGTGAGTAATTGGGTGGGTCAGTGAGGGAGTGGGTGGATGGGTCAGTGAAGTAGTGTATGGGTATTGGGTATGAGTAGTGAGGGTGAGAGTGGGCAAATGAATGTGAGTATTAAAGTCAGCAAGTGAAAATGATATTGAAACTAGAAATGTTGTGTCATTGAGAATAAAGAACAGTGAATGACAGTAATAATAATAAGCAATAAAAATGACTACAAATAATTTTTTAAAAATAATTTAAATTATTTTAATAATTTTCAAAGGCTAATCAAGTACACATTGAGTTTGCATTTATACCACTATAAATCAGCAGTTCCAATATTCCCTGGATCTCTATTTCAGACTTAAGAGAAATATAAACATCTTGAGTGAGAAAACAATGAAGAGAAATTGTGTAAAGAAGAATTAATCCCCAGAATATTTAAAATTAATTAAGGTCAGTCCTACACAGCGCCATTAAAAGTTGCACTAGCAGAAAGCTATTTGTACATGCAGTGAGTCTGAGTATTATTAATGTATGTCTTTTGATCTTACAGGATAATTACACATTTGCTCAGCCTGGTATTCAGAAAAAAGTGAAGGCTCTGGAGGAGCTCATCAGCAGGATTGACGGTGAGGCCGCCATCTTTATAGCACTTTTACTAGCGGTGTTTCAACTAAATGCTACTAAAGTGGCTAATAATGAAATGGCTGCTCTTTTAGCTAAATACTCACTAATCTGTAGTTCACTGTGATGTTTTTTTTAAATTTAGAAGGGGTAATACTCCTGTCTCCAAATTTGCCACTAACAAACGGAAATTAAAATTAGCATAGGACGGAGATTAGCAAAGGAAAGCGAGATGAGGCTAGAATAAAATGTGAATTAGCAGAGATGAACGTTTTGAGACTAGCAATGCAGAAAGTAATAAAACTAGCATAAAAGTGAGGCTAACAGAGAGGAGAGACGAGGCTAACATAAAGTGAGACCGGTGAAGAAAGTGTTTTGAGACTAGTGAAGCAGAAAATCATAAAACTATCATAAACGTGAGACTGCACAATTTACTAATGCCCAAATGGGCTTATTTTTTATTTATGTATTGCACAATTATGTAATTATATCACATCTCAGATGTGACATGAGACAGCAGGATAGTGAGAAAACATTGTATCTGTCAGTTTGTTTTTTACCCTGATTATCCTGTATACTTAACATAGCCAACCAGCTATGAAGCCCCAGGTTGCACAGTCGTGACATGTTTGTAGATTGTGATATTAAATATAGGTCTCAGAATATAAAATATAAATGTGTTATTTCAGTGGATTTCTATGAAGTGTACTCTTCGCTTATTCCTGTGTCAAAAAAAAAAATTAAATGGTGCGTAAACCAAGCAAAGCGTGACACGGAATAATTGCGTCTAAAGGCTTTTTAAAATTGAAGCATAAGTGGCATATGTGACACCCATCTCTCTCTCTCTCTCTCTCTCTCTCTCTCTCTCTCTCTCTCTCTCTCTCTCTCTCTGTCTCTCTCTCTCACACACGTACAGTGAGAGAGAGAGATGATTTAGAAACATGTCAGGTGTAAATTAACCTTCATAAGTCCTTGCAAATGACAAAAAGAAAAGCCATAAGACTAGCATAATAGCTGCTAGTAAGGGGAAACTATCAAAGGGTGGATTTATCAGGCTAGCATAAGACTGAGATTAGCATGGGAAAAGTCATGACTAGCATAGGAATGAGATTAGCATAGGAATGAGATTAGCATAGGAATGAGATTAGCATGGGAAATGTCATAACTAGCATAAGACTGAGATTAGCATGGGAAATGTCATAACTAGCATAAGACTGAGATTAGCATGGGAAAAGTCATGACTAGCATAGGAATGAGATTAGCATGGGAAATGTCATAACTATCATGGGAAAAGTCATGGCAAGCATACGATTGATATAGTCATAAGCTAGTCTAGGAGTAGTTCCATATTTTGTAGCTAGTGGATTTTGCAAAAGCGTTAAACATTAAGTTGTTAGACTTTTTAATAAACTTAAAAATCACTAACATGAGTAATCATTTGCAAGCTACAACAATAATAACAACAAGCTGCTTAGATTTGTAGACGCAGTTGGCTGAGAGTTTGTCCGCCATTTTTTTTTTTTCTAGTTGAAAGGCTTCAGAAAATATGATGTCATTTTCAGTAAGGGAAATTTTTTATCAAGCGAAAGTTCCAGTACACTGGAATGCTTTTGCGATTGAGACAGCCCTTAAAATGGCCGACTCCCTGATCAGTGCCCTGTCAACTGAACTAGGGAGCTGATTGAGACACTCCCTTGATAAAAGAGAAGGTTAATATGACTGGAATTAAGGCAAAGGCTAGCAAAAGTTGGTGTGCCGAGACTAGCATTGGAGAAGCGATAACATGAGAGTGAGACTGTTAAAAGGGGCATTATTAATACTAGCATAGTTTAAACTAGCAAACATAGCAAAAGCGCTGAAACGAGCAGAAGGAAAGGAAATTCACTCAGGCGATGCTAACAGAGCTAACAAGAAATTAAAATGTATTCTGCCATGCGCTTTGTTTTGTTCAGTATTAGAATTTCAAGTATTTCAGTATTAAAATTATTCTTTTTAAGGTACAACCAAGGTATTTAGCATTACTTTATATATTCACTTTTTGATAGTGGTATATCGCTCTAGCGCATAACATAAGACAAAGAACGGCTGTTATAAACAAACATTAGAGCAAGTTACTTCTCTTATAATTTCAAAGTCAACCTTTTTAAAGAACATCTGAATCAGACAGGCTCCAAGAAAGTGCAGTGACATTTGAAAAGCTTTTTACTTTAAATTGCTTTAATGTGGCAAACAAAAAACCGGCTTGCGCACATTATTATTGTATTTTATGATGGTTTTCTTATTTTTTATTTTACTAGTAGAGAAGAAAAAAGTGCGCAGAATGAACCTTAAAAAAAAAAGGCATTAAAATCAGTTCGGAACATCGGTTCTGCGGCAATTAAGTGATCCTTTTAGAACAATTACCTACTATTATCTCTCTCTCTCCCACCCCCCCCCCCCTTTTACTTCACATATCTCTTCATTGGTATTGCATGCAGTTATTCTAGTGTAAGTGCTAACCTGAGGTCAGCTCCTCTGTCATATCCTTATGAATATAAAGGGCTCATTATCAAGTCTGAAACTTTGACAACGGAAGTGAAAGTTAACAGACCATGACTAAAATTATTATTATGGTTTGTTCATTTGGCTTCAGTCAGCATTTTTGGCTCTTGTCCTTTCAGCAGAAAGATCCTTTGATGCAAGGCTTTTGTCCTGCAAGGCCAAGGCGCTGCATAGTAGAGTGTTTTTTTTTTTTCTCTCTCTCTCGCTCGCTCTCTCTAATGCATTCACATTTTATGCAATTTGTAGAAGGGTTTCTCCAACGAGATCCTACGAATGAGGCAATACAAGTGGTTTATTTACTGGCCCAGTCATGGCATTCTGAGAACTCACAACCTTTTGGTGACTAGCACAGAAACGTAAACACTGAACTACCGCTGTGTAGCAAAGCTGACGACTCTTCTCGTCCGTGTTTGTTTCCAGAAACTCACCAGTTGAAAATGTCAGTTTCTGCACACAACCTATAGGGTCATGTTTAGTTTATGATAACAAGTATTGTGTGTATGGGTTAGAAGAAAGTTCAGATCAAAGTGCTGAGTGCTAGGTCAGCCAATGATGGGGCCCATGGATCAATCAAGGGGTAGTCTTGCTCTACGGCCTAACAGTACTGGAATTGATCATAGAGTAGAAAAATACTGAGAATAGCAAAGAGACTAGTATGATGTTGAGACTAACACAAGACATGGAAGTGTATCACTTTCACGTAATGATACACGAGATTTCTGAGGACCTCAGAAAAGGTTTTAAAAAAAAATATCTCGAAAGAGTTTGGACTCCACCAATCCACAGTCTGACAGAAAAGATTTAAAAATGGAGGAAATTCATGACCATTGTGTCCCTCCCCAGTAGTGCTCGACCAATAAAGATCACTCCAAGAGCAAGACGTGTAAGACAGGGTGCCAACACATTGCAGGGTACAATCGCACACCCATCACACACTACGGACAATTTAGAAATTCCAGTCAGCCTATGACGCATGTCTTTGGACTTGGGGAGGAAACCTGAGTGCCCGGAGGAAATCCCCAAAGCACAAGGAGAATGTTCAAACTCACACACAGGATTTGAATCCTCAACCCCGGAGGTGCGAGGCAAACTTTCTAACCGCTAAGCCTAATCATGGAAATTGTCATGAAATTTTAATACCTGCAGTACTGGAGCACTCGCACATGGTGGTGAGCTTGTAAACTGGCCAAGTTGTTTTCTCTTTGTGCAACCCTTATAGATATCATCTCCACATTAAGTATGCTAAGGCCTTAAGTCTAGCAAAGGGAAAGTCCTAAGACTGGGACATGGGACGCCCCTGCGCAGGTTTTTTTTAAAATCCTATTACTATCTGCTCCCAAAGGATTTCTGTCCAATCCCAGTTGCTCCTGTAGACACACTTGACCAATCCCACAATCACTTGCAAAACGTTTCACCAATCCTGCCATCTGCAGTTATTATTGTTTGCATTTGTAATTAATCCTGCGAATACCAATAAGCTGATGCCTTGTGGAAAGCTGTGAGACTAGCATAAAACTGAAACTAACAAAAGGAGAATGGGGCCAGCACTAGGGAAATTTGTAAGACTAGCACAAGATTGAGAGTGGCAACCTTCTGATGACCTTCTCTTTGGGAGACTCAAAGGCGTCCCAAGAGTAATCAGTTCCTTCATACGTCCCACAATTAGCACATTGTTCAAGAAACAAGAAAAATGGAAACGAAAGAAGGAGGAATTGATTTGCCCGAATATAAAGGGGAATAAAGGGAGGCTGTGCTAGAAATTGAAATGTAAAGAGAATATATAGTTGGGATTAAAAGTGTAATTTCTTTCCTCATGCACTACACAGCTGATCGTTTGGGATCTCATGCGAGGTGAAATTTATGTAATGTATCAAGAACAGTCAACAGCGAGAGTATTTTGAAATTCAGATTTTTTTTCTCTATTGCTTTGAGTCCTTTAAAGTGTCCATTATCATTCTGATAGATCCGCGTTCGCTCATTCTCCCCTCTGCAAGATGCGGCAGGATTCTGTTGAAATCCATCACGGGTGCAGTCGATAGAGCCTCCTTCTTAACGCCGTCCTTATTCTTCCTTTTCCCTGCTGAATGGATGCTTTATATATTAAAACGTCCCTATTCTCAGTGCGCCGCACCTCTCGGCTTGCACCTCTCTCTTCATTTCCAGTCGAATGTAATTATGTGGAACGCGGTGGGAGGCTGTAATCTAAATTCGGCGGGACAAGTGTGGGCCCAATTTGACGGCGTTTATGATTGAGAAACCAGCAGGCTGCTTCTTTTACTTATATGTAAACGTCGAGCTATGAGACGACTAGAGATCCGCGCCAGATGGGTGGTGTTTCTTTTTACACATTTCTAAAGTGAAAATTGTGAACCGTGTCACAACGTGTCATGTTTTTGTTTGTCCTGATGCAGAGGACGTGCACCTGCACTTCCAGAAGTGTGAGGTGGAGTACCTGCAGTTCGCCTTCCGCTGGATGAACAACCTGCTGATGAGGGAGCTGCCGCTGCGCTGCACAATCCGCCTGTGGGACACGTACCAGGTATACACACACACACACCCCCATAGTGAAAGGACAAGGGAGCAAATACTGGAAAAAATCCAAAGGTTGCGTGTCAGCAGCAATGCAAATCTTCATATAACCACTTACAGTCCATTGCAGAATTATTGGCACCCTTCATGAGGAAAGAACTTTGTTACACATAATGATTCATGTTTTTCACTCATGATTTTCACACTTTTTCAATATTGTCATTTTTTCTTAATTTAAAAAGTGGCAAAATTATTGGTACCTCAAACGAATATTTAGAATAAATCTGCTGGTTCCCCTGTTTCACAATTACATACACACACAGGACTCAAAAAGTACCAAAAAACAGAGTGATCACAGCATTGAAAATCAGTTTTGAAATAAGACTGAAATCAGATGTTTTGACCACGAAAATCATCACCATGTTGGGGGGAAAATAGAGGCTGGATGACTGAATATGGATCACTATGCGCCTTTTAAAAATAGCAAAAGAGATCGACAATGACCGTTGAAAAATTCATCAGGATTGCTTTTATGGTGCAGAAATTTACAACATTGTGGTGAAGGTCATCGTTTGGTACAAATGTGAACAAATTGCTACCAGGTTGTAGTGCCAGTTTTCTCCGCCTCCAGTCTTTCAAGTGCTCTGAACAAGCAGACTCTGAAGTAAAAGTGTGTAGGCTGAACCTTGGCTGCCTTTGGTTATGATGTCAGTGCTCTGAACAGATCCGTTTTACATTCAGATTCGGAAATGCGCCTCGCCAATTATTTTTGTTCACACGTGCAGAAAAAATGTGTCTGTTAGCAGGATTTCAAGGTCAGCTTAAACAAGAGCAAAAACCAAGTGATGGAAAAAATAGTAACAATAGTCTTCATCGTTTAAAATAGAATTAGGACAAGTAAAACAAGAAATAAAGTAAATAAGGACTGGAAAAATCATAAAACCAAGTAGGAGTGTAAATAAAAACATGCAAAAAATATTTTGTAAAGGAAAAACAAAAATAAGAGTAAATAAACAAAAAAAGCAAACAATATAACCAGAGGACATTGGAGTTTCAATAAAACGAACACAAACAAATACTGTATGCTCACTTAGGATGGACAGAATGACAGTACGCTATAGATATTGAGATTTTACATCACAAATATGCTTTTTTTCGAGCTAACTGGTGTTTAAAATCTCCATTTGTATCGGTCATTTCATTTTCTTAAAGCGTAATGGTGCTAAATATTACATAAACATATTACTGAGTTATTCATTTTTGCCATTTTCTTCAATAGTAGTAGCAGTTTATTACAAGTTACTGACTGAAATATTGTGATACAGATCGCACATTATGTATAGTGAAAATGTCTTCAAGTATTGTCATTTCATATCTTTGCCTTATATCACAGCACTGTGGAATTCTCAAACCTGATTGGTCAGAATTCTGTTGTTGATTCATTTTCTCTAACAGCAGCTCTGACAGTAGTTCCACTCCATATAATACAGGGATTAATAAACGTTTTGTTATTCACCAGAGAAACATGTATAATCGTTGCTATGGTGAGCGTTTTCTGTAAGGAGACGCTTTATTTAACATTTACGGAAGGAGTCTTCAGTGCCAGGGCTTCGGAGGAGTCAGTAAGTTTTCCACTATGAGTAAGTGTTCAGAGAAGGTTTCTCTGTAATTTGCCAAGGAGTCTCCAAGAAGTAACCACTGTTTATAGCTGCTGTAACGTAAGTGATAACATAAAGGTAACTAAGTGCAAGCTAAGTATAAAAAGTACAATGTGTCATTCTTTAATTTATAAGTAAGGGATAATCCATGGCTAGGTGTGTGTTACACGATTTTAATAAATAGTTATTAGAGAGAGAGAGAGACCGAGAGAGAGAGAGAGAGGTGCGTGTGTGTGTGATTTTACCTGTGTCTGTGCCGCATCTCTACTAATTTAACTACTGAATTCAACTGTATGTTACTATGGTCACAGTTGTTTATAGGCAGCGCATTCATTTAGAACGGTGATTAAACTGACTGGAACTACCTCCACACTATACGGTTTGAACGCACACCTTCCAGCCAATCAGAATCGAATATTCAGACACACCATGGTATGAAGAAACGAACACTTCAGGACACGTTTTTATATAAATGTTATGTAACTTCGCAGTAATTCTGCATCACACCATGCCATCGTTGTTTAGTTTCCCATTACAGCAGTGTTTGATTCCTTACCGATTGCCACCACTAATGCATATGGAAATGTTCCTGTAGAATAAATAACACAAACTGATGTTCACTGCCAGAATGAAAAATAGCCCAGAGTGTACGTTATCACTGAGAGCATTGATAAATGTGGTTTATGTAGTTCAGAGAGACAATTATAATTGGTTAAAAAAAAAAGGCCTGACCTTGGGTGCGGTGTTCATTGCCAGTATTCATTTGTATTCTTGATGAAGAGATTGAATCCCCTGATGGATTTCCTCACTGCTTTTCATCCCCGTGTCTCAGAACTCTTTTGATTTGTCTCTTTTCTCCGTTTTTTTTTTTTTTTGTCCCTTTGAGACTGATTTCTACTTTGTAATTTCCAAATTCTATCTTTTTTCCTTGCAGTTTTCCCCTTTTGAAATTTTTTTCAAAGATTTTTTTTTTCCATTGAGAGTCATCAACCAAGAAAACATGACATTTTAAAGAAGTGCCTTTTTAGTTAATTCAGTAGAAAGTTTTTTTGTTTTTGTTTTTTTTCCCCCCAGAAATTATGTGTTTATCAGGATTTTCAGCTTCAACACTCTTAGAATGATCTGGTCCACAGCTGCATCTTATAGACAAGAGGCATGTTATTTAACACAGTACAATGTATTATGGTGAAGTTGTCTGTAAGGACACGTTTCTTTAACATTTATGGACTGAGTCTCCATTGTCCATGCTTTGCACGAGTCAGGAGTAAGGTGGCATGTCAAGACTTTTTAAAATTTGTTTTAACACCAAGTGCAGAGAAAAGAGAGGCTTGTCTTGCGGACCTTCCACAACATGAAACGTAACCATAAGCAGATAAAAAGTATCACACGTCATTCTTCTTTAATAAAGAAATGGAAGTGCTGATCAAATGCTGGGGTGTATGTAAGGGATAATCCACAGCTATGTGTGCACGATTTTAATGCACGACGTGGAAGAAAAGAAGCAGCCGACGTGCATTAAAATCGTGTCATGCACACCTAGCCATGCATTATCCCACTTATACCATAGTCACCTGCAAGCACTGACAAGTTAAAGTGTGTGTGAGTTACCTGCGTCTGTGCCGCGTCTCTACTAATACTGAAGCTGTGTTTAACCACTACAGCTGTTTATTGGAAGCGCGTTGATTTAAAACGGTGATGTAAACTGACTGGAACTTCCTTTATACGGTTTGAACGCACACCTTCCAGCCAATTAGAATCGAGTATTCAAACAGACCATGATGTGAGAGGAAAAAAAATACACTGCATGGAAAAGAATCAACTTTAGGGTGGAAACAGTACATTGGCTTTGCGCCGCATCACACCAACTAACAGTTGGTTATTTATTTATTTTTTTGTATAAAAGCACATCCCCGAATGTTTTGTTCCTTTACTCAGTTTTCAGGGCTTAAACCACTGTTGCAATATTGCCCCACGGTTATGAAATAGTCTTGTTTGTTTAGCACTGTGAACATGCAGATGAAAGAAAAGGCATTAGTCAGAGGAAAGAGGTTAAAAGAGGGCTGTTTTTTTACCCTCTTGTTCTCTCAGGAGGCCGAGAGCACATCCTGGAGTCAAGCCGCTCCCCTCCGCTTGCTTTTATTCTCCCTTTTATTCTCGTACGCTTGTAATTGTATGTTGGAGCTGGAACACACAGGACTGCCTCGGGACGATCAATTAGTGCCTGGAAAAGACATGTGAGAGAAAGGGAAAAGAAAGCCAGGCACATGGTAGTGTGGCTGAAATTACATGGCACCTCCAGCCCACTTATGCTTGAAAAAAAGCACGTTTTTTTTTTCTGCTCTGCACTCTTTCTGCTGATTTATCTGTCTTAGTTCTTTGTGGTTCTCGCTCTTTTTCTGACTTGCTGCTGGTGTATTGGTCTTTTCCTCATTTAATGTTTATTTCTCTATCTATCTTTATTTCCTTTGTTTTCAGCCCCCCTCTCTCTTTCACACAGACACTCCTTTTTCCGTTCCCCATTTTTCACTCGATACACTGAGAGAAGCAAACAGAAAGCAATTTAAAAAAACAAAACAAACAGAAAACAAGAACAAACCTATTTATAAGCACACGCCTCTCCTCAAGTAGCTCAAAGTAAGTATTGCATTGAACTCATCACACAAGTGAAGTGTGGGGGTGTCATCTCTTGAGACACAGAGAGCTACTGTAATGCTCGCTTTGTTACTAATGATGGCGTAACTCGCTATTTCTTTCTTACACTTGTCTTATTTAAATAAACTCTTTTAATGAGCTGCAGATGCATCTGTAATGATGTACCGTGTGTGTGTGTGTGTGTGTGTGTTATTACTGCAGGCCGAGTCAGAGGGCTTCTCACATTTCCACCTGTACGTCTGTGCAGCGTTCCTCATCAAGTGGAGAAAAGAGATCCTCTCCATGCTGGACTTCCAGGTACTTGAATGTGTGCGTGTGTGTGTGTGTGTGTGTGTGTGTGTGTGTGTGTGTGTGTGTGTGTGTGTGTGTACTGGTGTGAAGGTGGAGGCGTGTGAATAGATGGGTGATGTGTGCGTAGATTCTATAGGCGGGGATATGTGTGTGTTTCTATAGATAGGAGTGTGTGGGTATGTGGGTGACTGTAGATAAGTGTGTACTTGGATGCATGTGTATGGGGATTGTGTGTGTGTAGTAGTAGGTACTGTGGAAGATGGATTAATGACTGTTTAGGTGTGTGGATGTATGACAGGTGGGGGTGTGTCAGTAAAAAGATGGGAATGGTTGGCTGGATAAGTGTGTGGATGGATGGATGAATGGATGACTATGGATGAATGGATAAGAGAGTGTGGGGATGGATGGATGAATGGATAAGTGAGTGTGGGGATGGATGGATGAATGGATAAGTGAGTGTGGGGATGGGTGGATGAATGGATAAGTGAGTGTGGGGATGGATGGATGAATGGATAAGTGAGTGTGGGGATGGATGGATGAATGGATAAGTGAGTGTGGGGATGGATGGATGAATGGATAAGTGAGTGTGGGGATGGATGGATGAATGGATAAGTGAGTGTGGGGATGGGTGGATGAATGGATAAGTGAGTGTGGGGATGGATGGATGAATGGATAAGTGAGTGTGGGGATGAATGGATAAGTGAGTGTGTGGATGACTATGGATGAATGGATAAGTGAGTGTGGGGATGGATGGATGAATGGATAAGTATGTGGATGGATGGATGAATGGATAAGTGAGTGTGGGGATGGATGGATGAATGGATAAGTATGTGGATGGATGGATGAATGGATAAGTGAGTGTGTGGATGGATGGATGAATGGATAAGTGAGTGTGGGGATGGATGGATGAATGGATAAGTGAGTGTGGGGATGGATGGATGACTGGATGAATGGATAATTGAGTGTGGGGATGGATGGATGAATGGATAGGTGAGTGTGGGGATGGATGGATGAATGGATAAGTGAGTGTGGGGATGGATGGATGAATGGATGACTATGGATGAATGGATAGGTGAGTGTGGGGATGGATGGATGAATGGATAGGTGAGTGTGGGGATGGATGGATGAATGGATAAGTGAGTTTGTGTATGGATGGATGGATAAGGAAGTGTGTGGATGGATGGATGGATGGATAAGTGAGTGTGTGGATGGATGGATAAGTGAGTGTGTGGATGGATGGATAAGTGAGTGTGTGGATGGATGGATAAGTGAGTGTGTGGATGACTATGGATGAATGGATAAGTGAGTGTGGGGATGGATGGATGAATGGATAAGTGAGTGTGTGGATGGATGAATTGATAAGGAAGTGAAGAAGTGTGTGGGTGGATGGATGGCTGAACGGATAAAGAAGTGTGTGGATGGATGGATAAGTGAGCATGTGGATGGATGGATGGATGGATAAGTGAGCATGTGGATGGATGGATGGATGAATGAATATGGAAGTGTGTGGATGGATGAGCAAGGATGTGGTGTGTAATATGCAAGCGCGCACACACACACACACACATACACACACTCACACACTTGTGTTGCATGTAGGCCCGTCACACACACTCCGTGCTGATTGGAGTAATTGGGCCGGCAGTGCAGCAGCATCACTATAACTGCATTTCACACACTAACAAATCCATTCATTATAGAGTCCTTTAAAGCGTCAAGCTCTTCTTCTTCCTGCAGCTGTTTTATCTTCTTTTATGTGTCTCTGTATATACCTACTGCTCTCTCTCTCTCTCTCTCTCTCTCTCTCTCTCCTCTTTTTATTGTGCTCTCTCTCTTCCTCATTCTCTCTCTATCTCTTTCACTCTCTCTCTAATGCGCTGTCTCGTTCTCATTCTCTCGCTTGCTCTCTCATGCTCTCTCTTTTTCTCTCTAATGCTCTCCTGCTCTCTCTAACTCTCTTTCTCAATCTCCCACTCTGTCCATCTCCCTGTCTCTCTCTAACTTTTCCTCACTCGCTCTTTATTTCTCTCACTGCCTCTTACTCTATTCCCCACCCTCTATCTCGCCTTTGCTCTCTTGCCCTCTCTAAATCTCTCCATCTCTATCTCTATCTCTCACGCTCTCTTTCGGCCACTGTTGTTTGGGAAACAAGTTTAAGATTCAGCTGTGAAAATTTCTCTCTCTCTCTCTCTCTCTCTCTCACCTCCATCAGGGAGAATATCTCTTTTTAGTTCCTCCAGTAAATAATCCTTTACTTTCCCTTTAGGACATACTGAGTTTGATGTTTATAGTAAACACACACATGCAGCTCAAGGCAGATGCTCCCCATAAATCAAAGACTCTTTACGTTTTCCCGTCTTGCGTTGCGATTTAAAGCAACACATCGAAACCGAATCTGCAGCGGAAGAATATTGGAAGGAAATGCTGTGTTTGCGTTTAGATCCATTATGTGTCAAGAGAATGGTGTGAATGTTAACATTCTCTGTAGTGTTAATCAGGCAGCATCCTTTTTCCTGTTTCATTCAGGGTCTGCTGATGCTTCTACAGAACCTACCCACGATACACTGGGGCAACGAGGAGGTGGGTTTACTCCTCGCCGAAGCCTACAGACTTAAATACATGTTCGCGGACGCTCCCCGCCACTACAAGAGATGAGGACGTTCAGAACCGAGCAGCTACTCAGTACTGACTCAATAACGAACACGATGAAGTGACCCGACCCACATTCTGTCTGTTTCTGTCCCGTCTGCGTGGGCGAGGCGTTCCTTTAATCTTCTTTTACTTCAGCTTGAATGAGTGGAAATCCAGAAATCCAGGCTGCTACTCGGCACCGGGCTGAACGTATGGATCAAATAAACCGAAGGTCAAAAGTCCCTGCACTGGAAATGATCTCGGAAACTTCATCTCATCCTCAGGTTGTGTGTGTTTTGTTTTTGTTTTTTTTAAATTAATAACCAGAGACAGAGGAGGGAAATGGATTCTGGGCGGTTTTATGAAAAAAATAAATATATATATATATATATATAGATATATATATATATATATATATATATATATATATATATATATATATATATATTCCGTGTGTTTTAAATGAGTTCTTACATTTTGCTCTGCTGCAATGAAGTGAACATTCTTCCATTTTTTTTTTTCTTTTCTCCAGACGATATTCAGTTCTGACATTGACTGTTACCACTGAAAGATTTGTGTGTGCTGTGTTTTGTTTTGTTTTTTTTCTCTCTTCCATTTCTGCTGTATTAATGAGCGACTGGATCTGTTCATTTTGCCATCACTGGACCCAGACATCAGAGCAGCCAGTAGTGCGGAAGCTACAGCAGCCTATCCGAGCCGTTTGCACAGTAGACTGACACTGAATTTAAACAATCCTAACAGTCTGATTTTATAGCTATTTTCAGACACGCAGCTAAAATCTGATTTTCTGTTGCTTGTTTGATTTGAGCAGTCTTAATGGGGGGAAAAAAAGAAAAAAAAACCCACATCAGATAGAATTTAAGACAGTGTGATGAATGATACGGTCCTCCCTGACACCAGCCTTAGAAAATAACCCAATATTCAGTTTCAAGTCATTGTCTTCAGCTAGCTTGCTATCTACGTTACGGAGGTCATTTTTAAGTAGATAACCGAGGTACCTAGCTATTTAGGTATTAATGTCCGGAACAAAACACGACGCTGAAAATTTTGTCGGACATTTAATTCATTTATAGTCATTTTTAATGTTGTGGAACATCCGCAAAACAAGTTAGTTCCTGTCATCACTTACATTATAACAGCTATTCCCTCACCAGTCTCTCTTAACCAGACAAAAAAAAGCAGTCTCCTAAAGACTTGTCAGAAAACTTAAAGCAATAGCTTTACCTCTGACTGTTACAAAGTACTGACACTCCTTCCATGAATGCTGATGTACACAGATCAACAATTACGCACATTTTTAGCTTCCATACATAAATGTCTGTGTTTTTAAAAAAAAAACTTTTTTTTCACGTGTTGAAGAAACAATAACACGTTAGAATGATCAAGAAAAATGATTCCACACCACCTGACCAATCAGACTCATAAATTCAATAGAGCGCTGGTATAAGTTTAGCTACTTGTAACTGTTTATGTTTAATACACGGTAAAACCGGATAGTTCATTTAACTCAAAAAAAATTGAGGAAACTAATTACCTCAATTTTTAAGTTGATAAATCAATTTCTTTAAGCCAAATACAGTTAAATATAACAAGTTTGAGTTCAATATTTGTTATATTTAAGTGTATTTAGCTTAAAGAAATTGATTTGTCAACGTTAAATTTTTGAGGTAATTAGTTTCCTCAAATTTTTTGAGTTAAATGAACTATCCGGTTGTACAGTGTACATATTGCTTGCTGTTCGAGAACGAATTGTTTCTGATTAGCTAACATGCTTCCTCTGTGCAACTCTAGCTAGCTTATTTAATTGGAAGGTAGCATGAGTTAGCTAGCTTCGTGGCTTTGTTTTTCTTTTTTTTTTTTATTGATAAACAATTTGTTGTACATCAGTCTAGCACCTAATTAATTCCAGGTGACTGTCATGTACCAAGTAGTTAACCCTGTAGGTGATTTCAGTCGATGAAGAAGTCCCGACAATGTCAGGACGGACCAGTGGAGGGGACGACTGCATTTCTAGATATGCTTCATGACGTCAGAATAACAACATGAACGAAACAGATCGAGATTAGCTGACTGGACATTGTCCAGTTCATAAAACTAGCTCACTTTTGCCTTATTTCCACTACTCAGCATATAAACATCTGTGTTGTTGCTATAACAACCGCTTTGGATGTGTGAGCCTGTGCGACTACAGTCCGTACAAAAAAAAAAAAATTGATTTGATCTCATGTAATTTGCAATGTGGACACTGTCTAAAAAAAAATCGGATTCAAGAAAAGAAATTAGATTCACGCTGCTGTCTGAAATCTTTGAAGGTGCCGTAGTTTCGCGTGAAGCGCCTGCATATTGCAGAAACGATGAAATGAAATTTTAATGTTAATATAAATATTAAAAAGGGTTACGTTTCTCCTGTGGTGGAACTTTAGAAACGACTACAGAGCGCAGACCACTCAAATCAGACTGTGCTGAAATATTAATAATATGTTTGTAGCGAGAGAGTCAGTCTAATGTGAGGTTATGTTATGCAAGCAGACGGTGTGGGGATAAAAATAAATAAATAAAATAAAACACCCCACTCAGTCAGTAATGCAAGCTGCAAGTGTGTGGACGGAGAAATTATTATTGCAGCACAAACGCAGTGCTGAAAACTGACCGGGGGAAATAAAATCCTTTGTACACAGATGTAGGATCAGTTCCTTCAACCCAAAACTTAACCTTTATTATTGTTAGATTATATCGAGAACTGATCCAGGATCAGTGGGTTTGATTGCTTTTTATTTCCCAACCTTAATTATTGTAAATGTGCGAATGCAATCAGCAATTAGTTTGTAACAAAGCTTAATATTTTTCTCTTACCATATAAAGGTTTGCTATGTATATTGTAATTGTAATATATTACAGTGTATTATCCATTTTTTTCAGCATTTTTTGATAGAGTGTACAGACTGGGCTCTGTTCACCTCAAGCAATCAGTTTTCTAATCCAAATCCCATTGACGGCTTTAATAATTGATGAACGGCTGCCACCATACTTTATATATTAAAGTAACTGGAGTACATGTGAATATATCGAGCTGTCAGGATCAGTTAAGAGAAATTGTATTATATTGGCTCTGCTTTCGCAGGGCAAGAAGTGATTTAATGTTTAATCTGCAAATCTACACTTCCACATCACCGTAACGGACTCGATATGATGCTGTTACAATGTCATGATGCTTTTTGTTTTGTTTCAGTGTTGGTTGCATAATTTACCTGTGTGTCTTTGTCGTTTATAATTCGGTGATAACCACGGCATAAAATCTTTGTAACGAGATGTTAATTGACATTGCAGGGATGGACAAATCATAAATTCATTAGCTAGCCCACTGGGAAAGTAAAAGCTCCAACGTGCAGCCCATTCTCGTGTTTTGCTGCCCAGAAGTCCAATTAATTAGGCTGAAAAGCTGGCACGTAATTTAACTCAAAAATATGACGATGTAATTATGTGCATTAATATAGATTGTGGAAAAGTAATGAGCACTTGAATCCCTGAGAGCAGCGGATTTACGTAGCTTTAGTCTTTATCCTCTCCTCAGGTTCCGGTGATGAAGCATCACATTTGCCCCCCAGTGCCCAACCCCACAACTTTTTGGGTAAGAATTTTTTATCCTTTTTAGTTATTTTGGCTACGAGCTGTGGTGTTCTCTCGTTTTACATATAGATGCTGTTTTGAGTCTGATTAGTTAATGAGAATAGTTAATGAGAATTGCGACTTTTTTTTTCTCTTCTTGTTATCGAGAAACCACAAAGCCCTTTATCCTGAAGACTTTCTAGTGTTGTGGGGAAGAAAAAAAAAAGTAGCTTTACTTGTAACTGATATACTGTAAGGTGCTGACACTGGAGACTCCTTCCATCAATATCTTCATCATATCAACAATCTTTAAATCAGTTCGCTTTGTTGTCGCTTGGTTGTTACTATAGAAACGATAACGTATTAATATGAGCACATGAATATAAACCTGTGATTTACTTCTTCAAGTCCAAGTTTCACTTTCCGAACCAATCAGAATCGAGAATCGAGAAACAAGTATATAAAAAGAATTATAATTTAAAAAATTTTAAAAACGTACGCTGGTGAATATTATATCAACAATCTACTGAACATACTGGGCCACCAGGCAAAAAAAAGTTTTGTATACGCTATTTGTCCCCCCTGTGACCCCTTTGATAGTGTGTCTGTCTCTCTCTCGACACACCCCACACCCTTAAACAATGTCCTTGATAACGGGTGGTTTAAATGGCTAAACTGGACAATTGGATTCCTGGAAACGTGAACTTGCTGTGTATTAGAGCTTTCTGAGCGTAAACAGCCTCATAGAGACCTAGTTGGTAACTTGAGTGCTGTTATGATTGGGATAATTTGTGCCGCAAATAAACACTTTTCCCAGCTTTTCAGCTCCAAATGAAGCAATTCTCAGACATCAGCACTAAAAACGGACTGCAGTTTTAACAATAGAAAATTGGCCCAAAAATTGACTAAGTGATTTTACATTGCCAGTTATTTCTCTCTGGGGCTGTTTGGAAGGGGAACAGACCATTTTCTTGTTTTCAGCTAAGTGACCCTGTACTGCTATTGTGTTCTCTGAAGTACAACAAAGGTAAAGCAATGTCCTGTTTAAGGGCTGGTGTTCATTTTTTTTATTAAAACATATCAATAACAGGGGTTTTTGGAGTTAACTCATGGAGGGGTTTCTTCAGTTTTACAGAGTGATGTTTTTTCCTGCTTGTACGCACCCAAATTTTTTAAATAAAAAAAATAATTTAAGAAGAAGCTCAGCCAGTTGGCTTGGAGCGGAGAAACACCAAGCCTCCAGAGATTTTATTGTATTTCTTTTTTTCATCTAAGACTAGCCTTAATCTTTGCCCTGTTCTCCAGATGTGATTGGATCGTTTTAAAGTACCTACTAAAATGCATGCTCTGCTCAAAATGATTTTATGATGCCTTGACAATTTGACAATCCTTGGCCATGTTTGTTCCTGAATGTGAATGTAAAAATAATTTGATGTTGCCCTGACTGACCTAGTGATTGTTTGAAACTCAGCCTATTTGTGTGTAATTTTCTTTTAAAACCACACTGTGACTATTTATTTATTTTTTTATTTTTTTTGAAGCCATTATGCCTAGGACTACATCATCTGTGTTCTTCAGTAATTACTGAACGCCTGATTTCTTTTGTGTGTGCGCGCGCCTGTGTTTTTTATGATTCCACTGTTTACACAAATTAATGATGTAAACAAAGTCATTAGAGTTGCAAAGCTTATTTTTCACGGGTTATTGACTCCGGACTCATCAGTATGTGTGTGTGTGTGTGTGTGTGTGTGTGTGTGTGTGTGTGTGTGCATGTGTGTGTATGAGGAGGTGACATACTTTAAATCAATTTTTAAATCATTGTATGGTCTAAAATTAGGTAAGGATGGAGGTGAGCTTTCAAGACGATTCAATGCAGGATTAACATTTTGATGTATGGATATGTTTAAAACAGCTAATGTCTGAGAGGAGACATGCCCTTCCCTAGGACTGACCAGTAGTGAGATCAGAGAGAGAGAGAGAGAGAGAGAACAAGGAAAAGGTGCGTAAGTAAATTAATAAAGTTTCTAAATAATTGTATAGCAGTAAAATGAGAGACGAAGAAAAACATGAAATTAGTGCCCTACCTATTGTTCACTCTATTGGTAGTAGAGGGTGAGTTTGAATACCGGGGATGCCACAGCTATCTATGGCCAGGTCATTAATTTTTTTTTCTCCTGTCAATAACAGCAGCACTATCCAATCGTCGGTATCTGCAAGCTTGTGTGTATGTGGAAGAGAGCAGATAGTGCTTTCCTTCAAGTGTGTGAAAAAGCAATTTGAAAATGTCTCAAAGGAAGCATGTGCTAGCCTTCATCTTTCCTGGTGTAGGGAGGGAACTTGCTAATAAACAAATGTCTGCCTTATTTGTAATTGCCATTATACATACACACATATACAGGACACCACAAGTATTCTTTTCTGATATTCCAGCTCGGAGGGAAGTCAAGGGTCGAAGCATAGAGTCCGTCAGGAAGCAGCTATCCTGGAGCAGGCAGGAGTTAAAGGCCTTGTTCAAGAGCCCAACAGTTATATCTTGGTGGTAATGGGTTTTGAACTCAACCTTCCTTTCGGTAGCAGAGAGCCTTAACTGCTGGGCCATGGCTGACCTTTCACACGGAACATGGATTCATGGTTTGACCACACTACATACAATGCATAAAGAAAAATACAAAAGGTTGTTACAAACAGACTGTCAGAATGTATTATTGCTGTCCTTCTATCCTGCTGCACTGCTTTGTCTTACTTATTTAAAAGAGAACAATTGGTCCATGTTCTGCCCTTTAGATGACTCATTGCAACTGCCTCCTTGCACACCAGTGCTCCACGTTCACATAGCTTTGAGGTGTTTGGAGGTCACTGGAAAAAAAAAATTACACTAAATGTAGAACGAGGAAAAATACCCATACTGTAAACCCTTCTCAGAATAAATAGTTGAATTGGAGAATCTTGAAGCCCCAACTAGTACCCAGTACTTTTCATAATACTGTAGCCCATCTTGTTATCTAGCTCTTTAGAGGTTCACCAAAAAAGTATTTAAGGCTACTTTTACACAGAGTTTTCTCAACCACTGATGCATGTTTTGTAGTACAAGTGATCAAGTGGCAACATTCCAGTCCTTCCAGGATTTCCAGATTTTGCGATCGCAGAAATTAACACAAAATCAAGCAAACTGCAACATTCTGAGCTTGAATTTTTTCTAAATTACCGCCGATTCAGGCCAAGACACATCATGTGACTTGACATCATCACAACGTGCATTCAACCGCTTCGATTCTCGTGCCTTGAACATCAATACAGTTATAATGTGTAATTTACCAATAAACATCACTGTGAAAGACTGCGCAAAACAATTTCGTGCAATTGCAATAGCTGCAGCAAAATCAAGCATTTTTGGATGTATAAAATCACAACAAAAAAAAAAGCCCAGTGACATTCATTTTTCCATTTATATTACCGCACGCGTTCTAATATGTTATTTCTGTAGTTATACGACAGTTACTTCCGATCCACTAATTTGATTGGATGAGTGGTGTTCCAACAATGCTGATGTTTAGTATAACTACACTGGGATTTCACTGTTTCTCTTACTCCACTCTTCTGTATTCACCAAGTGGAATTCCAGTTCTAGAAACAGTCCCACTGAAATGGTTACTACAGTAGACTTAGTGAGTTAGTTACTGTAGGTTAACACTCTTCACACTGATAAGTTTACTGTAGGTTAGCCGTCTTCCCTCTCTGTTCCTTTGTTAACACTTCTACCACTGCATTAAACCACTTTCAACCAGGTACGAACAGATAAAGCCTCGCACCATTTGCTCGCATTCCTATGTCTTCCAAATACCATACATGGAGCTGTTTCTCTCTTATATTAATGTGCTTCCTGTTTTATGCAAATACGCCCTTTTCCCCTAGCCAATCAATAGTTAACCCATTTTCTCTGTTGTGCATCAAGCATGATATATATATATATATATATATACACACACACACACACACACACACACACACACACACACACATATATATAATCACAACCCCTGTTTCACAGCTGTGTTTTATTCCTTACTTAAACAGATACACCTACACTATATTGCTGGCTCGCCTTGTTTCGTAGGTGTACACTTAGCTCATTTCACAGTTTGTATTAATTGTTCTCTGCTATTATCAGTGTCAGTTTATGACCAAAGCACTAATGGTGGCTGAAAATGTTTGACTGATGGACTGTTTCTCAACCCAGTAGGGACACTCAGAATTTTATTTTTTTTAATATCAGCAACACACATTAAGATGCCATTACCATGTCAGTGTCACTGCTGTGCTGAGAATGATCCACCATTCACATAATATCTGCTCAGTGGTGGTCCCTTCGCATTGATAGATAGGGTGGAGGGGTGCGACACATTAAACACAGCAACAGATGGGCTACCGTCAGTAATTTAAGACCTACAGAGTGATTTAAATGTTTGATGTTCACTACAATATAAACTTTATTATTTTTAATAAGAACCTTGTTTCATTTTAAATGCTGTAAAGACTCTAATGGTTCTCCGTTTGAGTTCTTTTGATTCTTTTGATTGGACAAATTTTTTTTTTTTTTTTTAAAGGTCTCCAGACTGTTCCTGTAGTTTAGATTCGAATTAAGGAGACAGAACAAGTCCTTTTTAGGTGGACCTGACATTTTTTTTCCTTTTTTTCTGAAAGAAGAGGGGGGAAAGGTACTAGTGGCCTACTGGAGCAACCGCCACATTTATTTATAGCCGTGTCCTGCGTGTCCTACGGTATTTTTCTCCTTCTTGTGTCTCCTTGTGTGTCTCCTTGTGTGTGTGTGTGTGTGTGTGTGTGTGTGTGTGTGTGTGTGTGTGTGTGTGTGTGTGTGTGGATTACTGCTTTTTCTTTCTCCGTCATTCTTTGCCTCTTTCCTATTTTGGAACCTTTTTGAAAAAGCAGCATTTCAAGATGTCTGTTATAATTTTCTCACCACTTTTTTCAGCGATGTGTATCCCAGTTTGAGCTGAAATACATTCCATAGATGAAAAAAAAAAAAACCAACAACAACCCATTCACATGCACAGTGGTGCTGGAGCTCATTCCTTTAACGAGGAATTGTGTATAACCCACTTCTCAGCAAGACAGGTGATCTAGGGTCGCTCAGCGCTTTTTACATCCCAATGAATGGCTGCCTGGATAAGGCAGATGCTGTGCCTAGATCAGCCTTTTATTTTTAGAAAGCGGATTCTCTCTCATTAGTCTGGTTTTCTCTGCTATAGTAGTCAGTGTTAGCTTTATTTATATGCGGAAACTTTACAGTTGACTGCTGGATTTATGTCCTTTTGTTTACATGAATGTACACTTGCAATCAAAATGTTGATTTTAAGATCTTACCTTGTGTCTTGCCTTCTGCTGCTATGAATTGCTATATTTGGATACTTTAAAAAGTTGGACTTCCAAAAACCAGTTGATTCCCAAGACTCACCTTTGGTTCAGTGGATAATCTCATCTGGATACTGTAGATTTGGACCTAAGAACTGCAGCTGTAATAATAAAGACTGTCCTGTTAAGATTCCAATAAGTTCATACTGAACATCTTTTCAACACAGTTGTCACAGTTTGTCATTACTCTTCTACGCATGTAAAAAATGGTAAAGTGTCTCATTCACCCCTTCACACACCAGTGGTAGCAGAGCTACCATGCAAAGTGCTAACTTGCCATCAGGAGCAACTTGTGGTTCAGTGTCTTGCCCAAGGACACTTCGGCATGTGGAGTCATGTGGGCTGGGAATCAAACCGCCAACCCTATGATTAGTGGACAACCTGCTCTACCACCTGAGCCACAGCTGCCCCATGTCTATTGTAATGATTTCTAATCTCACTATCCTGTGTCACCAAGACAGGTCCCCTTTTGATTCTGTTTCCTCTCAAGGCTTCTTATTCATGTAATCTTAGACTATGTCCCCATTAATTCTGATAAATTTTAAAACACAACTTTTTTTTTCTATGTTTTGAGAGTCTGTCCACACTGAGATGGCATTTTTGTCCAGCGAAAACTGAGCTTTTTGAAAACGTTCTCCCAATGTCACATGTACATTACAGGACAGTGGAATTGTTTTCTTTGCATATCCCAGCTTGTTAGGAAGCTGGGATCAGAGCGTTGTGTCAGTCATGATACGGCACCCCTGGAGCAGATAGGGTTAAGGGTCTTGCTTAAAATTATAAAATTACATCCAATAAGGAAGAAAATTCATTAGGCTATGAAGCCAGTTCACCGAAGGGGAAAGGACGCTGATGTGCCTCTGATATCAGTTGTGTGTGTGTGTGTGTGTGTGTGTGTGTGTGTGTGTGTGTGAGAGAGAGAGATAATGGGAGCTGAGTGGTTGTGGTGCCAGTCCTGTCAGCTGTCAATCACTCTTGCTCTGGGAAATGACAGCAGGAGTTAGTGCTCATTAAGCAATTAGCACAGGGTTAACGACCTGATGTAGATTTGAGCATCTGTGCTGTGCACCTGCATCGAACAGAACATTTTCTCTAACATGTTAATGTGTATTATTGGACACTGCTGATTTTGTAGAACTGACCGCTGGCACAACGTTAATTGCATCAGTGTGGTGAGGCAGAATTTGTTTTTGGTATGTGTGCATATCAGAGTGGGAATTTATTCACAACAACATGGAAACATGTCTTTTGTGACAGTATACATTATGTGCATATGTATATAGATGTGCATAGGACATGCAGTTTTTGATTATGCTGCACTGCTGGTATGTCTGGCATTAACAATAGCATAACTTATTGACACTTCAGAATAAACATGTCATACTGTAGCTTTACCAGGTCACTGTTTTTGTATACAGAAGTTTAGCAAGTGCTATAACTTTTTCCATATAACAAAGGTTCAATATTGAATGTTACTTTTCTCTGGAACAGCATTTTCATCTCATTAAACTAACAGTATTTTGGCTCACAAGCCAGATTTCTAGCACACGCTAGAGTCTGGTCTACTTTGTCAATAAACATGGCTAAGAATTGCCTACTTTCACAGCAAAAAGGCAATTTGACTTGGCAGATGGCCAACCACAGATGTGAGATTATCTAATTTGCCAGCACTAACTGCTTCAAGTGAAACTCTTTAATAACTTCCAAGATGCTGTGAATGGTTTTTTTTAGTCCCTTGACTATATCTTGCTCCAGAAAGCTCATTGTGCCACAGAGTTTAAAAAGTTTGTTTTCCTGCTAGAAACCTTGAAACCATCAAGATGTTGAAGCCCGTGGTCAGAAAAGTGCACAAAAGATATCAGATGCTCTTTGGCATGTGGCCACCAATGCTGACTGAATTTGTAAAAACAATAGGTTACTTAATGTAACCCCGGTTCTCTGAAACATCGAGTGGAGAGATCCACCTAAGGGAAGGGAATCTGAACCTGACCTCTGCAGGAGCAACCAATTGCACCAAGTCTGGCTAATGCCATATGTCCAATGCCAGGTAAGGGCACGCCCCTTACCTGAGTGCATAAATGACCTGTGCGCACTCCTCTTCCTGAGTGAGCAAATTTGGTTTTCATGCAGCAAGCGGGGCAAGCTTGGTGGATCTCTCCACTCAAAGTTTCAGAGAACCGGGGTTACAGACAGGAACCTATTGTTCTCTTTCATCATTTTGTGTTCGAGATCCGCTTATGGGAGAAATGGACAACTCCACGGTTGAACAACATACGCACAGTGAGGCTCTGTAATCCAGGGGATGGTCACCTAGATAGGTGGTGCTTGACACATCCCATAATTATGTGCCTGGTAACACCATGCACGAGGTTGATGGTGGTATGCAGGCAGAACATTCAGGACATGCTGATAACATGAATAATAATAATGATAGAGTCTTTATTGATCACATATACATATGCACAGTGAAATTCTTTTCTTCGCATACTCCAGCATGTCAGGAAGTTGGGGTCAGCGTGCCGGGTCAGCCATGATACGGCGCTCCTGGAGCAGAGAGGGTTAAGGGCCTTGCTCAAGGGCCCAATAAGCAAAGCTGTCTTTAAGGACAGAAGAATTGGGGAAATTTCCCCCAGGGGCTCAAAAGGCTGTTGGGACAGAGCCTCCAGCACTGTGGAGAGGTCCCACTCCGGAAAAGCTCTTCTAGTGACTGGAAGTGCGCAATGAGCGCCCTTCATGAACCAGTGAACAAGGGGTTGTTGACCCATTGTCGTACCATCAAACCCAACATGGCATCCCGTAATAGCTGCTAGGTAGACCTTAATAGTGGAAAAATATTTACGACTGTCAATAAGGTCTTGCAAAAAACATAAAATGTTGTGCATAAAATGTACAAAACCAAACACTGATACAATATCAGGCAGTGCCAATCACACCACTCCTAGAACACATGCCACTTACAGTCATATAGGGAATGTGTGGAGGGGGCACTAGCTCTCTGTATGACCGTGGCCACACGTGGAGGGAGCCTTCACACATTCAGGTTTGTCCTCTCACAGGTCAAGCTCAGAGGGCCACCCTGTCTGGACAGGGGTAATGGATTTCTCCATTTGCCTGAGACAACAGGCTCTGAACTCCCTGGCTATGGTAGGGGCTATTAAGCAAAGGGGAGGGAATGCGTAGAGCAGCACATTGGGTCATGGATGGGCCAGTGCGTCCATCAAACCGAGGGGTGCATCCTTGACCCTTAGTGAGAAGAACATAGAACAATGGGTGTTTTTGCGCAAGGTGAAGAGTTCTACGGCAGACTGGCAGAATATTTCCCACAATAAGTCCTCTACTTGCAGGCGGAGGCACCAGTCTCCGTAGAGGAGGTCTGCACCCCTGTTCAGGATGCCTGGGACATGAGTTGTACATAACGACAGAGTGCCACCTGCTCCACACTAAAAGCCTCTGAGCTAGTACATGAAGCTTGGGGGAGTGCATCCCTCCTTGGCAATTGATGTGTGCTACAGCTGTGGCATAGCAGCATATGATGCCCCTGGAGGCAGGGCAGAAATTGTTTCAGAGCCATCCATGCTATAATGAGTTCCAAATAGTTTATGTGGGCTCAGGGGAGCTCGTTTGCCCACACGCCATTCACTGTGCCCTCCTTGGTGGCTCCCTGTCGTCACCACTTTTCGCAACATGACCGCCTCAAAGGGCGTACCATAAGCGTAAAACCCCATGTTCCTCCAGTGGCGCAGGGCTGCTGAGCAGGAGGACAAGTTCATTAATGGTGACGATCTCCTTCCAGAGTGAGGGTGAGGGACACCCATTCTGCAGTTGTTGCCCCATGTCAACCAGGACTCAGCCTGGTACGCTGATAGAAACGAGGAGACATAGAGGGCCATGACAGCCAAGGCCAAGGCCTTGTGAGAGGCATTTTGCTGGGGAAAGTGGGCTTTGGGGGGGGGGGGGGGGGGGGGGGGTTAGGTGTCTGGTGATGGAGGGCTCAATGGCAGGGGCGTCACCCATGCTGAGAGCTGCCATATCCTTAACCTCAAGGCCCACGAGACCAGGTTTTATCCACCTCAAGGTTTGACATGCTATGCTTTTTGAGGTGCTTTTCTGTTCACCACAGTTGTAAAGAGTGGTTATATGAGTTACCATAGCTTTCCTGTCAACTCAAGCCAGTCTGGGCAATTTCTGTGTAGACTCAACAGACTGTCATGTGGGATACTGTGTACATTAACTGAAGCTCTGGACCTGTAGTGGATGACTAGATAATTTCATAAATGAGCAGGCATGCAGGTGTTTCTAATAAAGTGGCTTTTCAGTGTATATTAGTAACTACAGTATATGTCATAGTATTTTCCAGTATGCTACAATATATTCCAGTTCCATAACAAAATGCAGGATAGGGGTTGGGTGTGTGACTGACTGGTGGTGTTCTTTTGGCGTATATCTTTTGACACCGCTGACAGGAGAGGGAGCTGATTTTTAAACAGTCAATTTTGAATTATGAAAAATGTTTTGTGCCATGAATATCAACCGCTGTTGGGTTTTTTATTTTCTTTTGGCTTTGGGAGATGTATTCTAAAATCTCACTGAGGTGCCTTTGTCCAACCAAACACATTTACTGAAGGTGGTTTTTGGTTTCGAGGCGAATGCAAAATACTCCCAGTGTCCCAGAGCTTTTCTAAATTAATGCATTTATTCTGCCTATTTGTCTTTCTCTATATCTCTTTGCTGTGCCATTCGCTTCGTCACAAAGAACATGGACACATAGGTGGCCCGTTGCGATTTGTCTAAATACTATCACTCCTGGTTCCTCTGCTTTGTGGAGTGCAGATTTGTCATCAGTCTCCAGCTGCACAGACAGTAAAGTTCCTGCACATATTCCACATCCATCACAGAAAAGGCTCTTCAGAGGCCTGTCCAGCTGAAATATTGATCAACACTGCTGGTGCAAAGCGCTTAGAAGCTGCTTCCCAAAACTCAGGACTTCTGGAAAGTTTATTTAGGGTCACGGTGGAACAGATTGGATTTTCAGAGCAAGTACAGCCAAAGCGATGCTGTATGAAGTTTTTATTTCAGCCGAGGCTCTGAGTTCAACTGAGCAGAATAAAGGGGAGCAGATATGTACTTGGATCAACATCTATTCATCTTCTGATGGACCAGTGGAACGTTTCACATTTCTATGAAGAAAAAGACGGTAATGGTACAAGATTTCTAACTTGTTTTTGGTGCATTTTTGAAACAGAGACCCCTGGCTTTTTCCTTTAAGGGAATCCCCATTGCTTTCTGTTCCGATATTTTAATGTCCAAGGATTTACGTCAGCAGTGTAGACCTCAGAAGCAAAACTTTCCCAGAAGGCACTGCAATCTGGATTTATTTAATTATTTACTTTCTTACTGCAATTTCCTTTCCAGCCAGAAAAAAAAAACATGCTATTTGAAGCAATGTATACATGTAAAACAGGAACAGTACGATACTTAAATTAACCCTGAATTCAAAAACACATTTCTTCAATGGCTATTTCCTCTTACATGGCTGATTCTGATTATATAGGTTTATGTTTGGATGAAAAGCACACACTTTTCAAATTGGTAGATAGACTTTCTCAGTTCATCTGTAAAAAAAAAAAATGATTTAGGGATCACTGAGTATGAGCTGAGTACTTGAATATTATAGTCCAATCATAAAATTATTGCGATGCATGTTACCTAGAACGTTTGCTGCAAAAAACAAAAGTTAAGCTAGATAGCTAGCTAGTTCAGATAATGGTACTGATTAGCAAAATAGTTTTGATTGCTACTGTTATATGCATAGTTAATATAATGAATATAATAAAATGGTGAATATGACAATGTAAATTGAGACTCTACAAGGTCTACCTGTATCAAATGTGTGCTAGTTTATTAGCAACTCCTAGCTAATTAGCATGCTATGTAGGCATCAGTCCAAGATGACTCGTGGTAATCGGAGCAGATGTATTTTTTTAAGAGCAACTGATTGAAGAATCTACTGATGTAGGAATCACTCACATCCTGAAGGGAAGATAACGACATATAATTCATCTTTATATTTATACTAAATATATATATTTATTTAATATAAATATATACTAAATATATTAAGTATTTAACTACACAGTGGGATTTAATGTTTCTCTCTCTTTCTGTTTCTCTGTCTTTTTCTGACTCATTCCTCAGTCCAGTCATCTCATCCGCTCTGTGATGAAGTGAAAGTAGAAAGGTCATTGATGTGTTTTCCTCTCCTCTCCCATCCCATCCCATCTCTCTGTCTGCTATTATTCAGGCCACTTAGCCATAATTCTGCAAAATTGGATCCAACAAGCAAATCCACATACACATAGCCGTCAAAAATATGGCTCAGAGTTTGAAGCAAGACAAAAAAAAAAAATCCATCATCTAATAATCCATACAAATTCAATACAAAGATCTAGTCTGCTAGACTAGATCCAAAGGAAACCGACATAGCGACATAACCACGGTCAGAGTAACACAGTTACCTAATGTTGTTTCCTTTAAGAATTAAGTTCCCATGTTTTATCATTTTGTAACGGGAACACTTTACATTAACAGTACATGAATAATCATGCACTAATACCTGAATCAATACTTCATTAAATATGAACTAATGATGAGTTAAGGCATGTACTAATCATGAGCTTAATGAAGAGCTAACCTTAACTACGATGTGTGTCTCATGCGTGAATAACGACCACTTTAAGTACACGTTAGTACATGCTTACTAGTTAATGTATTCATTAACACATGAAGGTAAACAAAATCAAACATGCTCTATAAGAAAGAATATGAATTAAACGTGCATCATTTCAAATCGTTTATATAATTTGCTACACGCAGCTGCGTACACAAACTTCATTGGATGGCGCTGGATTACTTTCATAATTAAAATTTTCCTCCTTATCGAACGGAGAAAGATGCACTAATAATAAACACCAATAACGTCATTTCAACGCCGTCCAATGATCCATAATACACAGAGTATCTTTGAGGCTGTAGATTATCTGCTTTCTCTAGATGAATGTATGTCGGAGAACTTATTTTGTATATTGCCTTGCCACTTTAACAACAGCTTTGCATGTTTATCTGTTAACATATAGTAGTTTCAAGAGAAACAGACTAAAGTGCTCTGTGTGTAGTAAGTGCTTAAAGTGAACAATGTTACGTCTGCATGGTCAGAATTATATGATGATAAGAATGTTTGAACAATACCATTTTTTATTTTCCTCACAAAGTAACAATGGCCTCTGGTGAGACGTAGTGTAGTTTATTTAATAGGCTACTGAATGAGAATCCTTTGTTGAAATGAAAACTGTGTGCATGAGCGTGTGAGTGTGTGTGTGTGTGTGTGTTGTTGCACCACTGGAGCTGACACGTCACATCTTCAATCCGCTTCACTGAGTCTTTCATGTCTCCCAGGGCCACTTTGCATCATTTAAAAGACGTCATGCAGCTGCAATGCGTCTGTCACAACAAACAGCATGCATACATGCATAACTAAGCTCTTTGAAACACTCTAGCCATAATGATGTGTGGTCCAAATGCTTACAGCCTGGAAACATCTTACACGTGCAGGCTGTGTCCCAAATGTCACAATTCATGACTAATTAGTGTTCGTAGTCGAACTTCAACCATTCGAAAGAGACACAAGCTTCAAATATTGCATGACTATATTGTAATAATCAAAATCCCACTCCCAGTCTGGTGTTGTCCAAATGAAGTTGGGTTCTCTTTTAAGTCTGGTTCCTCTCAAAGGTTCTCAGGGAGTTTCTTTCTTGTCACTGGCTTGCTCATTTGGGATCTAGACCCAGATTTCTGCAAAGCTGCTTGAGAAAAAAAAAAAGTGCTATACAAATACAATAATACTGAATTAAATCAAGTTGAACAAACAGAATTCATTATACACTTTCACACAAAAAGGGTTTCTCAAGGGTTCATCGGCTTGGTGAGGGTGGTAGCAAACGAACCTTGTAGACTATCGTACATTATATATACTTACTTCGTTAATAGTTCTCATTATGAGATTACTATTAAAATAAAAACAAATAAAAATGATAAACCTATTTCTAGACATTTTTTTTTACTAGTTTCATACATTTACAAACTTCTTTCTAGAAGTAAATGATTACAATATGCATAACTGTCAGCCAATAGAATATTAGCATAATATGATACATATTTTTTTTTATATACATTTTATGCATTCGGCTTTACTAAACGCTTTATATTTGTCAAGGTCGTGGTTGATCCATGAGGAGTCTATCCCAGGAACACTGGACACAAGGTGGGAATATTCACCCAATAGCCTATATTCAATATGTGCGAATATTTTTTTGCAGTATACATGGAACCTTTTCTGGAAAGGAAACCATCTTTTGTAGGAGGTCCACATAAAACCTTCAAGCATTCTCCAAGGTGACCAATCCTATCTGCAAAGGGCCGGTGTTGGTGTTCTATATAGAACCCTCCAACAGAGGGCTTTCCTTTCAGAATATATTCCAAGTAGACCAAGAAAGCTCGAAATGTTAACCATCTACATGTTCTACATGTTTGTAAAGCATAGTGTAGAGCTAGATGTCACACTCTTAAAACCGGATAAGTTCATTTAACTCAAAAAATTTGCAGAAACTAATTACCTCAAAATTTTTAAGTTGATAAATCAATTTCTTTAAGCCAAATACACTTCAATATAACAAGTTTGAGTTACATTTTATGTTGTATTTAAGTGTATATATATATATATATATATATATATATATATATATATATATATATATATATTTATTTATTTATTTATTTCATCCTTGTTTTCACTGTTCTCATGTTTATCTATATTGATTTCTGTTGCTGTATCTCATACTGTCAAAGCTAATTAGTCTATTACAAACTACTAAGAACTAAAGACTTTGACACGTCTATTGTTGTATCGATGTGTAGTTCCAATAGTAACTTCTAAGAATGAATCCTAACAAGAATCTAATCTAACGAATTCTAGTGTTTGTCATACAGCCACACACTCGTTTCTCCTAAAGTGCACACTTAGCGTGCACGTCAATGTCATCTACTCCCATGCGCAAAGCCTCTTGTCAGTGTATTTGTAATGAGTACGTTAGTATCACTGCCTACTTCGACTGTTAAGAGTTTGCAGAGAGACCACTTTACAATTAACCAACTAATGAGCATCTTAACAAGTTGCACGTTGATCAAGTGTGATGCCACCTGCCAGGAATGACACCCACTGGGCAAGCACAGCTGTTTCCACATTGATTACTGTTTACGTGGTTGAAAATCAGTTGAAGATTCTTATGTTGAGCAATTTGCCATCTGAAATCACTTCAGACATAAAATATTAGCATGTTGGCAGCTTAACTTAAATAAATTTGTTGACTACTGACACACTTTTTAATTGCTTTATTGAAGAAACGCAGCGATGCATTTGATCGCGGAGACAAATGAGTGAACTGTTTGAGAATACTTGACACTTGGATCAACTTTCCATGTGTACTGTACATGTCAAAATGTTTGGGGTTATATATTTTGTTCTCCTTTAACCCATTTTCTTCCTAATGCAACAACATAGGGTGGCTGAACATGCTTAAAAGAGAGCACTATCTGTCCACATCAGTATATATGACCTTATAGATGACTGCATTTCTTTAGCGTCATTCAGAACAACATGGGAAAGAGGAAAGCCATCACTCCGTCCCAGAGATCAAGGTCATATTATTGTTGCATAAATCCAGATTCTAACTCTCAACGATAAAGAAAACAGTGTGCCAGTTAGTGGTTAGCACTAAGCACTTAGTGGTTTGCCTCGCAACTCTAGGGTTGGGGGTTCAAATCCTGCTTCCGCCTTGCATGTGCAGAGCTTGTATGTTCTTCCTGTGCTTTGAGCGTTTCCTCTGGGTTCTCCGGTTTCCTCCCCCAGTCCAAAGACATGCGCTGTAGGCTGACTGGCATTTCCAAATTGTCCAGGGTGGGTGAATGTGTGTGTGATCGTGCCCGGTGATGGGTTGGCACTCAGCCTGCAAAGCATGTCTTTCGACTAGGGGGAGGACACCGGAGTATCTGGAGGAAACCCACACACACAGGGCAGAGGCGGAATTCGCCACCATGCCCCAAACTAGAGCATTCGGGTTCCTAAATGTTCCTAAATATAAAATATTGAGCAACTTTACTGCAGTCACAAACTCATTTTCTTGTTAACCAGTTAATAATCACATTTAGATGACTTTTCAATTTAACATCACAAGCAGTGTGTTTAAAAGGCTGAACATGCTGACTAGACTCACACACTTCTCGTTGCTATGATTACGTTGAAACTTAACCTTGTTCTATGCTCGGTGTTATCTTTGGATCAGATTCAACCTGGATTGTACTTGCTTTTAATTGTGTGCTGCTTCACATATCATGTGTGGTTTCACTTACATAAGTCAGAAATTGAAACATACTGTATCTTCATGGTGCAATATCAGCATAAATTCAGGGGGGGCCCTGTAGAATGATGTGACATCGTGTCACATAAGCACCAGAGTGACACTTCACATTTTTGTGAATCTTTCTGGAAGTTTTTATTTATTTTTATTTTTCACTCACACTCTGTCCTCATGTCTTTCATTTACATTTTCTTCCATTTCGGACTAAAAGTTGTTGGTAATCGCTCACCCTAATCACTCTGATCTCTTTTTATTTTCTTCTCCAGCTCTTTGTAAAGTCGATATTTTCTTTTTCTATGGCATGCAGGACCTGTCTTAGTAACAAACATCGACTTAACGTTCCGTGCCTTAAATAAGGCATTACCAAAAGGAACATGTGGTGAATGGTTTCACTCATTACACACTTTAATGAGGCACAAATTCAAATAAATTAAGTAGCGGGGATGTGTATGATTGAGTGCGCTAGTTAGGCATGAGAAATCGGAAGAAATTGTCAAGGAAGATATTTCACAAAAGGATGTACACATATTCTATGTGAATGTATGAGCAATTGATGTACAATGTACATTTGAGGTCATAAGTTTACATACTGTACACCTTGTAGAATCTTAATTATTTAAAAGAAAATAAGGGGGATCAAAACAATTGCATTTAAATATATATATATATATATATTCAGCACTACCCTGAATAAGCTCAAGAAGGCAGCACGATACATTAAAATCCAGGGGGGTGTAAACTTTTGAACAGGATGATCGGTGTAAATTATTTGGTTTAAAGATCATATTTTTTCCATTTAATACCGCCCTTCCTACATAAGATATTTACATGTTTTCCAGAAGACAAAATAAGAAGTCACACTGATCACCCTGTTCAAAAGTTTACACCCCCCTGGCTCTTAATGTATCGTGCCTTCTTGAGCATCAGTGAACATTTGCACCTTACGCAATAGTCGTGTACGAGTCTCTCAGTTGTCCTCAGTGTGAAAAGATGGATCTCAGAATCATATACCCGCTGTTGGAAAGGGCTCAAATATGCAGAAGATGCAGGAAAAGTAAAGAACGTGCAGGACCTGGAGGATTTTTCTGACGAACAGTGGGCAGTTTAACTGCTCAGGACAAACAACGGACTCATGAACAAGTATCACAAAACATTAAAACAGTCGTTGATCGTCCACGTAACGACACACAGTATTAAGAATCAAGCGTGTGTAAACTTTTGAACTGGTTCATGTGTGTAAATTCATTGATCATTGCGTCTAGATAAGATAACGGCTATGTTTTATTTATTACATTCGTGAACCTTGTTGCTCACGGCGCTTCCTCAGTGTTAAAACTCACATTTGCTTGCAGTGCATTATGGGAACACACATAATCCCTCAACATATACAAAACAACATATATAAAGTCTTGCTAGAATGGACTTTATGCATCGTAGCATGGATAATACAAATGTTTTAGCCCGTTGAGTTCAGCATTAACGTTCCATACGATTCCATTCTACCAGCTTTTTTTTTTTTTGTCTCCAGTATTATATTAATAAAGTTGTTCTTTATTACACTTATAAAGCTGATGATGAAAGGGCTGATGCCGAGTTGAAGAAGGGCTCTTAACACGTTTATGATTTGAGCGCTCTCTTCAGGGTTCTTACCATGAGAGCGATCAGACAAGGGTCAAATGCCTCAAATTACAGAAGGATGGATGAGAGGGCGCAGCTTCGGCTCACGAAACAGACACAAGGTACTTTTGTGTTCAGGATTTTGAAATTTTTGTGCATTTGTGATAAGTTGAGTTTCAGGTGTAGGGTGTGTTTAGGGAGGGGGGGGGGGGCATCTGTTTTCAGGCTCTGACTCATCTGGTAAAGGATTTGTAGAGGAAAATGACTTTATGGAAATATGTGTCATCTCTGCTATAGCAGACACAACATGAATCGCTGGAAAACATTTTATCAGGTGCACCTACCTACCGCTGATCAAAATGAGGCACTTTACATTTACAGTTTACAATTACTGATTGTTCCTATCTGATGCTGTGTGCAGCCTGTATCTACACTGTCCAAACAGGAACCATCATCGGAGCAGATATGTGTTTGTGAGATACAAGTGTATGAGGCACAGCAGTGTTGCTGCCTGGGGGTTTTTTAATTACTGTCTATTCATACTGGCCATTTTATTTCAGTCCGTACAGGATTTCATGGAGTTATTTTTTGTGTGTGTGATTGTTGCGGCCAAAAATACAGCCTTTTTTTCAAAATTTTTGATGCCATTTGTAAAAAAAAAAAAAAATTTAAAAACTTGAATTGACTAAATTGCAGTTGCGCTAAATAGTTTTGCGTGCTCTTTGACAGCGATGTTTGTTAGTAAATGAGTCCTTTTAGCTGTACTCATGTTGGATGCATGTGAATCGAAGAGGGCTTTGGTTGAATGCACGTGTGATGGCGCGATCTGAGGAAAATCTGCGATAATTTAGAAGAATTGCGAGCTCCTCCGAAATATCGTGGAGTTTGCTTGATTTTGCGTTCATTTCTGCGATCGAAGGACTTGGGGAAAAGATCAGTCGATTTGTTTTCTAATCTTCAACTGTGCAGTTTGGGTGAGTCTGTGCTCATGAGCGCCTCAGATTCCTGTTCTTGGCTGACAGGAGTGGAACCTGATGTGGTCTTCTGCTGTTGTAATGCATCCACCTGAAGGGTTGATGTTTTGCACATGCTGAGATGCTTTTCTCCTCACCACGGTGGTAAAGAGTGATTATTTGAGTTTCTATATCCTTCCTGGGGGCTTCAACCAATCTGGACATTTTCCTCTGAGCTCTCTGATCAACAAGGCATTTTCACACACAGAACTGTCGCTCGCTCAATGTTTTTTTGTGTTTCGCACCATTCTGTATAAACTGTAGAGAATGTTGTGTGTGAAAATCCCAGGAGAATCAGCAGTTTCTGAAATACTCAAACCAGCTCATCTGGCACTAACATGCATGCCACAATCAAAGTCACTGAGGGGGAAAGATGCTCTACCTGTGTGTTTGTGTGTGTGTGTGTGTGTGTGTGTGTGTGTGTGTGTGTGTCGGGGGAGCGTATGGGTGTGTACCTATGTTGCATGTGTGTGCATAAGAGAGAGAGCGAGATGGGCCTTCATTTAGTGTGTGTGTCTGGGTGTGTGTGGGTGTATTTGCTTTGCATGTGGCAGCATGCAAGAGAGACAAGTCCTGCTGTGTGTGTGTGTGTGTGTGTGTGTGTGTGTGTGTGCATAAGAGAGAGAGATGGGCCTTCTTTTAGTGTGTGTGTGTGTGTGTGTGTGCGTGCGTGCGTGCGTGCGTGCGTGCGTGCGTGTGTGCGCGCGTAAGTGTAGGTGTATCTGCTTTGCATGTGGCAGAGTACAAGAGAAACAAGTCCTGCTGTGTGTGTGTATGTGTGTGTGTGTGTGTGTGTGTGTGTGTGTGTGTGTTTGTGTTTGGTTGATTGTAGGTGTGGGTGTATCTGTTTTGAGTGTGTGTGGCAGCAAGCAAGAGAAATGATGAGTCCTGGTGTGTGTCTGTGTGTGTGTGTGTGTGTGTGTGTGTGAGAGAGAGAGAGAGAGAGAGAGAGAGAGAGAGAGAGAGAGCGAGCTTTTGAGGACTTTTCAAAGCTAAAAGTCAAGTGTAGTATCATTTGGTAATATGCAAGGAATTTGAAACAACCCACAAAGCTAGTTATACAAGTAAGTGTGTGTGTGTGTGTGTGTGTGTGTGGGTGGGTGTGTGGGTGGGTGGGTGGGTGGGTGGGTGTGTGGATGTGTGTTTGTCAGATGTGTGCAGATGAATAATGTGGCAGGTTTAGTAAGGTGGAGTGTGTGAGAGGTAGCTCACGCTGTCACCCTGATTGATTTCCTTTCTTCAAGCTGCACCAACATCAGCAGCCAATGCAAACAAGTCTCTGTCTCTCTCTCTCTTTTTCTCTCTTCCTTGTTCTCTCTCTCTCTCTTCCTTGTTCTCCTCTCTCCCTTGTTCTCTCTGTCTTCCTTGTTCTCTCTCTCTTCCTTGTTCTCTCTGTCTTCCTTGTTCGCTCTCTTTCTTTCCTCCTTCCTGTCTCATTGTCTCTGACTCTCTCTCGTCATTGTTCTCTCTCTCTCTCTCTCTCTCTCTCTCTCTCTCTCATATCTATTAGTGCTGCTTTAAAGCTCTGTATAAAGACACACTGATCCGACACTGACTGTCTATACCGGCTCAGCCTGAAACAGTGGATTGCTATCAGGTGTACCGTATTTTCCACTCAAATCCACAAACAAATTTTGCATGTGTGTGTGTGTGTGTGTGTGTGATGTAAATGTGTGTAACTGTTGACTGACAATTTTCCTCTTTTTATGCAAAGTATTCTCAGTAACTTAGTCCAGCTCATTATTTCTTCTTTGAAGCAGATCCAAATTGGGTCAGTATCAGGTATCATCCAATACCGGGAGCTCTGATCTCATTACTGCATCAAAAAAGACCTTGCTTTTCTTTATCCTACACTTCATCTTTACCTAAAGAGCAACGCAACAGCACTTCAGTCCATTAGTCTGTCCAGCTGTCCTACCTCCTCATCTGTACACTCAGCTGAAACAGATCAGCTTCCAAACCAATAACTTGCTTGCTAATAACAAAGTCAACATCATCCCTTAGATAGATCGCTTAACTAGCCGACCCGAGTCTCTGCTGCAACTCAGAGCGACTGCATTGAATTCTGGACCAGCGTTTGTTGTCTCTCTAAGCATGTCACAAATATTTCAATATAAACAGATTTAATAAACAGTGTCTCAGAGTGGACTTTACCTTTAAACACCATGAATGGTTTAAGGTAGGGTCAGCAATGTTCTTATTAATATTAATTGGGGCAGTGGTAGCTCAGTGGTTACGGTGTTGGTCTACTAGTCAGAAGCTCATGAGTTCAAACATCACTTCTCATGAGGCAGCAAGCTCACATGAGGCTCATGAGGCAGCACCACCAAGCTGCCACTGTTGGGCCCTTGAGCAAGGCCCTTAACCCTCCACTGCTCAGATGTATAAATGAAATAAATGTAAATCGCTCTGGATGAGAGTGTCTGCCAAATGCCATTAATGTAATGTAATGTAATCTAATGTGGTATGGTGAAATTCTTCTCATATTCTGGCAAGTTGTTAATAAAATCTTAATCTGAAACATCACTCCTGTCATTGTGGCTGTTCCAGGCTATATAAACATAAAAAAAAGACTCCTAAGGCATAAGTAATTAGGACAAGGAAGTATTCCTACATGGCGGTTAGCACGTTCGCCTCACACCTCCAGGGTCTGGGGTTCGAGTCCCGCTGGGGCCATGTGTGTGCGAGTTTGCATGTTCTCCCCGTGCTGTGGGGGTTTCCTCCGGGTACTCCGGTTTCCTCCCCCAGTCCAAAGACATGCATGGTAGGCTGATCGGCACGTCCAAAGTGTCCGTAGTGTATGAGTGGGTGTGTGAGTGTGTATGTGATTGTGCCCTGCGATGGACTGGCACCCTGACCAGGGTGTACCCCGCCTTGTGCCCCATGCTCCCTGGGATAGGCTCCAGGTTTCCCCGTGACCCTGAAAAGGAGTAAGCGGTAGAAGATGGATGGATGGAAGTATTCCTACATCCCTGTCGCTTAAGAAAGCGTAAACCATTTTACTCTAGCATTCAGGTCTCATTCATATGTTTTGGGGGCGGGACTTTGTGGTGAACACCGATGAGCCGTATTTTTCAACACATTGCTATAGGTAACCTTCTCCAAAATCACCAGTCATAACTTTAAGGTTAGCACTAATACATAAGATTGGGTTGTGTAGTATTTGCAATGTCAAATTTGTAGTCAGTGCTTCATTTGTAAATCTGCAGGTCTAAGAGGTTAGCTGTCATATCACAGCAAACCAGTGACTACATTTCCCATCTTGCACTGCGGCCTACAAACATGGCCACCATGGACTACACTTCCCACAGACACGTTCACCTTCTCCGGAATTCTAATCACACACACCTGTTGCCAATCTCATACTCACTCACTCACTCCACGCTATATAGGAGACTTTTTGAACACCATGACTTTGCGAAGTATTGAGTGTTATCACCGTACCAAGCATTTGTACCCGGTTTCTCGTTTTGTTAAAGAGGATATTGATTGGCTATTACCAATATTTGAGCATTTCTATTGCCTTTTTTTGTTATTCTGTTTGACTATTGATGAATTCAAAATGTATACTATTTGTTTTGATAATATTGCTGCGGTAGACTTTACATCCAGCTGCAGAGGTGCTGGAGCCACATAAAAAGGTTCTGGAATATATTTTAGAGGTGCCGGATCCTGCAAGAAGAGGATTAAGCTCTGTTTTTAGTTCAGTACAGGAAAAAAACAACAATGTTTTTCATTTTCTAATTCTGTGATGTTGCGGTCACACCAATCTTCACCTAGTTACTTTCTTTGTGGAGATGGATCAAAAATATCCGGTGATTATAGGCAGTTCTGTTGTAACGTTGTACCGCTTGAAGTACCATGGAAATGGTTCTGGACCTCAATTCCACATGGACGTTCTCACTCTGGTTGCTGGGACTACGGTTGCTGCGATGGCCTTAGGACTGCAATTACCACATACAATTTAGCACTCAAGTGTCCTTTAGTGTACAGTGGACTAGTTCAACAAACAGACTTCATATAAAAACCATAATGAACTTTTTTACTTTTACTCTATCCGTTTTGACCCAGATGAGGACGGGTTCCCGTCTGAGTCTGGTTCCTCTCCAGGTTTTCATCTTAGGGAGTTTTTCCTCACCACCGTCGCCATCGGCTCACTCAATGGGGGATACACTCACACACTTAAAATCTGTATCCTGTGTTTATATGTTTCTGTAAAGCTGCTTTGAGACAATGTCCATTGTTAAAAGTGCTATACAAATCAAATTGAATTGAATTGAATTAATGTAATGGAACATAGTACGACTAAAAAATCACATCATACCACAAAACAATGACTTAAATATAATCAAATTTACCTAGTATTTCCTATTATAAGATTACGATATAACAAATATATGATTATTACATTTATTTCTAGACATTTCTCCTAATTATACACTTGAAAAACACTGTAAGGCAAATTTAGCTAATTTTACAGTTTACACACGCCTTGCAGAATCTGCAAAACATTAATCATTTTTTTTTTTTTTTTTTAAAAAGAGAGAACATAAAACTTTTGAACTGGGTGTCTTATGTGGCGGGGGCATTGTTGGTAAACTTTTGATCAGGGTGATCGGTGTGAATCAGTCTAAATCTCCAATAATAATTAGTTATAATAAGTTATTATTTTGTCTTCTGGGAAACCCGTGAATATCTTATGTAGCCTTTGAAGGGCAGTACTAAATGGAAGAAGAAAAAAAAAAGATCTTTAAACAAAATAATAACTATAAAAGTCTAAAATAGGTTTAATAATGATACAGTATATTTGGATTACTGTAATCTTATACTAGGATATACTACATAAATTGGACTATGTTCAGTATATTTTCACTTTGCTAAGACATCAGGTTTCTTGTAGCCTCACATGCTTTTCTGGCCACAAGCTTCAGGATCTTGATGCAGTTTGACTTTTAAACACCATGACACACCAAGCCTTTTGTAGCAAAATAAAGTTATTGGCATGAAAAAAATACGTCCTGGTAGAACTGAATCTGGCCAAAGTAATTTAAAGCATGCTAATAAAATTCACACTATTACTATCTACTCTCTGATTATGAGTATACATTTGCTTGTGAGACTTATCGAAGATTTTTCATGCTAAACCACAACTGTAGCTACAGCCACTATGTTTTAATCCCAAGATAAATAAACTTTGCATCCTTTGACAGCACTTCCAGATTATTCTGAGAATTTAATCATTGTCCCTATTGTTTGAAATTTTTCAAAACCTATTTTTTCTCATTTACCTTCTTTTGAGGACTCGTAGTCAGCCGAAACATTCCAGCCAAAAGAAAAAAAAAAGAAAAAGAATAAAAAAAAAAAGTGGGTAATTTGATTGCCCTTACTGCAAATTAAGTTAGTGTGATTCAATTTTCCAGCAGAGCCTCTCCGGCAGCCATACATCACCACGGACATATTTCATTACACGCCCCAAGCAGGGCGGGGCCCATAACAAGGCATCATGGGAGTTCTGATTTGGTGGGACGTCGGTCCTGGAGCGTGTTTCTAACGTCTCAGCTCTGCGAAGCTATTTATAATGGACACACACACCAAGCTGTCAGCACGCACAGGAGTGCATAGGCAGCTGAATCAGAACAAGCCCGATAACAGCAATTGGCCACTTGTCTTGCTTTGTCTCTGTCCACACAGAGAAATGATGTAAACAGCTTACTGTGTTTGTGTGTGTGCCACTTGACCATGTGCGTTACTCACTATTCACCTTTATAAGAACTGGTTCCTATTTCCTATTGAATTTTTTATGTGGTTACACCAATTATCTTTAGGCTTGCATTATTTGTTGTTGTCGTTGTTGTTGTTTGTTTGTTTTGTTTTTTTTTCCACCTGGCTCCACTCCCACCAGCTTTGCCATTGTTTTCATGCTCAGCACAAGGTGAGCTTCCAGCGCAGTCAATACTAAAACATTTACGGACAGCGAGAGTTTACTATGGCTTCCTTGCTGTGTAATTGGAAAGGCGTGTTATTGATTGGATCAGGAAGCCTTGGCTTAATGAATAGCTCGTGCTGTGCCATCGCCCTCTAGCCTGCAACGACGTTTCTGCTGAAACACAGACTTGTGTTTTTTTTATCTGCTATCCCTGTTGTTATGGCATTTACCCAGTTATTATTCTGACATTTACAAAAGCATTATGGTTTTAATTCCAACAGCCTCAGAATTATGAAGCCTGTCTTTATTGTAGACATTACACTTATATTGTACTTTATGATTATAAAGTTTCATATATATGTATATATATCTCATAAAAGCTGATTCGTTTCCCCACTGTGTTAATCTCAGGGTCAGAAATATGTTAAAACAATTCAGAAATGAAGACTTTAGCACAATGCACTGCGTTCACTACAGAAAATGAGAGCAAGTGCAAATATCTTGAATATAATCCGCTTTGTCTAGTATTTCCTTTTTATTGGATTATAATTAACCAAATATAAGATTATTAAACCTATTTCTAAACAATTTTTACTCATTTCAAACGTTACATGTTCCTGTTGTGCAGGAAGATAATTTTGCTTCTTACTAGAAATAAATGCTTAAAATTATCTACAAGAAAATATAATGTTTGAAATGAGTAAATGTCCATACTAGATGTAAATGTATATACTAGATAAATGTGACTGTATTGAATATGTTTTCACTTGCTAAGATATTATTTTTTTGCAGTGTGGTAATATTGCAGTTCACAGAAATCTCTGACATTGTGTTATTATTGGCGATCTAGACTACTACCCTAAACTACTTTCACTTTAAAATAACAAATTGTTAATTAATTTGTGCCACAACACACAGTTTTCTAGTACCTGTGCTTCTTGTAATACACCAGTCATAAAGTAGTCAATAAGACTCTCAGTCTTGAGCTATAGTGAGCTAAGTAAGGAATAAAACATGACAGAGTGTGCTGATGTAGGAAAATATGTTGTGCTGTGGCCTGATATGAAGCGGAGTTACTTGTACCAGTGCATTACAGCAGTGGAGTATTTACCTAAAACAGCATGTCCCAAAATACTACGTTTTATACCACAACAATTTTTATATACTAATTAATAATGTATCAAAGATTAAAGCTTTTTATACGTTTGTAGTTCCAGAACATCCACAAAACAAGCTAATTCCTGCTATCACTTTAAGTTAATAAGACCAAAAAAAAAAAAAAAATGCATCTTTTCATGTTACCTGAAGTCTGTTTTCCTTTTGCAAAACTTAAAATTACTGCTTTAAAGTATTGATATTGGAGACTTATTCCAAAAATGGTAAACATCTCCTCACAGGAACACTACCGGTTCCATCATCCCAAAGTCAATGGGTTTTTGGTTAAATGCCTGAAATGAGCTCTGTGGTTAACGCAAGCGGAAGATATTTTCACGTTTTATTCTACGACATAAAATACATCAGTTTTTAATCCATCGTTTATAGCCTAAATTTAGTTTTTACTTCTGCCGATTGTATTTAGGCTTCAAAATTCATAAAGGTTGTGATCATTTGTGAAGATTATCTTGATGAACAAAATGTATAAGAATCATAAACTTTTGTTGGTCACGGAGCTTATTTTCTGCAATAATCTAAAAGCTAAAGGAAAAATCCTATAGTTTTTTTGTCGAGGGAACCAGGGTGATGGTAACTTTCTAGAAGCCTAGAACAATGCATCATCCCTGCAGTACTCTGTAGAAATGGTAACACATTAGAAAAAGTGCATTAATATAATCCTGGAATTACTGTCAGAGCTGCTATTATAAAAAATTAATCAGCAATATATATATTCAAGTATTACTTGCAATAATCCATCTTCTATACCGCTTTATCCTTTTCAGTGTCACGGGGAAACCTGGAGCCTATCCCAGGGAGCATGGGGCACAAGGCAGGGTGCCAATCCGTCACAGGGCACAATCATATACCCATTCATACACTACGGACACTTTGGACATGTCAATCAGCCTACCATGCATGTCTTTGGACTGGGGGAGGAAACTGGAGTACCCCCCGCAGCACGGGGAAAACATGCAAACTCAGGGCCACGGTGGAAATCGAACCCCCGACCCTGGAGGTGTGAGGCGAACGTGCTAACCACTAAGCCACGGTGCGCCCTACTTCTTGTTGTTGTTGTTGTTGTTGTTGTTGTTGTTGTTGTTGTTGTTGTTGTTGTTGTTGTTGTTGTTGTTGTTGTTGTTGTTGTTGTTGTTGTTGGTGGTGGTGGTGGTGGTGGTGGTGGTGGTGGTGGTGCAAAATAATGGGGTAATTTGAGTAGTTGCAGTGAAATATTCATCAAGCACAAAAAAGTGATAGACTAAAAGAAAGAGAGAGAGAGAGCTAAGTGTGTTTTAACTCAATTCCCACCACCAGCCCATTTCTGTGAATAGCAACCTCACTGTAGTGTGTTTAAGCCGATCTATTTGTTTTGTGTTAATTCAACACCTGTCATTGAATACTGAATATTTCATCTCTCATGTGCTGAAAGCCTTCCCGTGCTGAAAGTCCTGTGTGTATGAGTGTGTGTATGTGTGTGTGCTTGAGGGGAAGACCTTGCTTCTGAGTTATGCTGTAGCATTTCTGGGCTTTTTTCCTCCTCGGTGACTTCATTGTGGATCATGATTGATGGCCAGTGTCCGAATGCACAGTGGCGAGAGCGCTAATATTTCTCTGGATACTTGGCACATTTGTGTCAAATAGATGATTACTGTGGCTGTGTTACTGAGGCAGAATACCAAATCACATCTATTATATCTTTGCTCTCACGTTCTCCATGCACACACTTGTATGCGCTCGGCCCGTTTTCTCTCACTTCACGTCCTCTCTCTCTTGCTAGCTCTCTTTAAAGCTTCAAATTAGCTGCAATGTTCCTGTCTTGTCTCATTATTTTGGAAGTATTAGATGTAGCTAATTTGGTTAATGCGATTCTGATGCAGTGCTTCTCGACTTCGGACTTTGCGACTTCACTGTTACTCGTGTATATGTGTGTGGAAAGGTGTGTTTCTGTAGTCTAGGTCCAAGTGGAGTACTGATATGGAGTACAATGGATGATGATGTCATTATTTTCACACACACGCACAAAAAAGGGGTTCATTTATTCATTCATTTTCAGTAAGCGCTTTATCCTGGTCAATGTCATGGGTGGATCTGAAGTCTGTCCCATCAACTCTTTGAGTACGGTGGGAATACACCAGGGATTAGATGCCAGTTTAGCACAGGGCTTTCCACACTCGTTCATTCCTAGGGGTAATTATGTCTAGCAAATCCACCTGCCAACGTGTTTTTGGGAGGTAGGATGAAACCAAGAACCCAGAAGAAACTCACTTGGACTTGAGGAGAACACGTGAAACTCCATACAGGCAGTAAACTGAGTTTAGGATTGAACTTTGGAGAAGTTCCAAGTTTGTAAAGCTAATTCTTATTGATTCTTATTTTGAAGCTGGTTATTTTTTTAGCCCCCTCTTCCAAGTACCACTGGTTCCTTGGGTCAATCTTGAGCAGTTACCAAAAGCCTAGTCTCTCAAGTCAGACTTTGATTGATCTACGTGGACTCAGAAACCAGTGTGCCTACACACAGTAGTGCAAATAATCAATCAGAAGCCAATCAGAAAGTCAATATGCTAAAGAATGTGACCAGATAAGTGTATAATAGTTATCAGATGTACACTTTTCTGGCCAAAAGCTGAAAGGGATGTGGGCAGAATGTTTGAGGCTTAAAATCTAGAACCCTTAGGACTGAGTTGGTGCCCAATGGAAAAAGCACAATTCCATCTTTCCAGTGCCATTTTTGTGTGTGTGTGTGTGTGTGTGTGTGTGTGTGTGTGTGTGTGTGTGTAGTGAAAAAAATGAATAATGAATAAACTGCTTGATTCTTGATGAATAAACTGCCATACACTGTAAACGTTTATAGATAATATCTCATGAAAGAAGCAGGTCATTGAGTATCAGCTTTTTTTGTTGCCATAAATTTTTGTAGTGAAAAAAAAAAAAAAAAACAACATCTAAAATACTATCAAAAATAGTATTCAAAATATCCACAAAGTCTGCCTACGTAATACCCAGGAGAGGGATCGCTCTCTCGCATTTCACTCTCCGTCTCTCTCACACACTCGTCTCCTCTCATTTACAAACCAGAACTAGCAGCTCTAAATGTGCTTCATACAGAACATCCCACATTATTAGTAATGCTGTTATTCTCTGAATGGTCTTCAGTGATTAGCTTGAGTAGGTCTACAAATCATTTATAAATAAGAGTTGTAAATTCATGAATACTATAAATCCCATTAATAATATAAAAAGTATCATTTTTATACTTTATCTAATCTTTCAATTAGTGCTTTCTAACTCGGTTTCTTTGCACAAATCCCTCACCATCCTTGCTGAAAGATAGATACAGTACACACTTCTTCTTTTTTAAAAAGAAAAAATAAAATAAAAAATTGAAACCTTCCTTTCTACAAGTCAAATATTTATAAAGTGTTCCAAATTTATACACTTGGTACATGACTCGTCAATGTCAGGATACATAGTGCATTACAATATAATGAGTCTTTATTGATCACATATACAGTACATTAGAGCACAGTGAAATTCTTTTCTTCGCATACCCCGGCATGTCAGGAAGTTGGGGGTAGAGCACAGGGTCAGCCATGATACGGCATCCCTGGAGTGAGAGGATTTAAGGTCCTTGCTCAAGGGCCCTAACAGTGGCAGCTTGGTAGTGCTGGGGCTTGAACCCCCAACCTTCTGATCAGTAACCCAGGGCCTTAACCGCCAATCCAAATTATGATGTTTTATAAGATATACCTACAATAGTTAGTTTAATGCAAATGCTCATAATATGTCTATAGACCATACCAAATTTCTTTTAAAATAAATAAATAAAGGTTCTTTAAATTTTTTAGCAGGTCAAGCTTTCTAAAGGAGCTCTACTTGGACCATGAAGGGTAAAACCCTTTGTTTTCCGTTAGTACACAGAATCTTTCTATATAGAAAGGCAAGTCCCTGTGGTACCAACCCTTTAAAGAACCCTTTAGAGTGATAAATAAAAAGTTTTTTTTTTGTTTGTTTTTTTTTTTATACCAGAAACAACAACTTACCTAAAAGAAGTGTCCCTTCGAAACATCATCTATAATTTATTGTATAAAATCGGCCAGAATTTGGTACAAAGAAAAGCATGTCCTGAAAATAAAGTGCTTTACCACTTTACCAGCACTATATGGCCAAAAGTCTGTGGACACCTGACCATATGTGCTTGATGAACATCCCTTTCCAATTTTAGTCCCCTTCTTTGCTGTTATAATAACCTCCATTCTTCTGGGAAGGCTTCACATGAGATTTTGTAGTGTGGCTGTGGGATTTTGCTCATTCAGCCACAAGAGCATTAGTGAGGTCAGGTACTGATGTTGGTGAGGAGGCCTGCGGTGAAGTTGGCATTCCAGTTCATGGCATGCAAGGTGTTTAGTGGGGTTGAGGTCAGGGCTCTGTGCAGGAAACTCTTACATTGGAAAACCATGTCTTGACTGAGCTCGCTTTGGGCACAGGAACATTGTCATGCTGGAACATGTTTGAGCCCCTTAGTTCTACAGCATACAAAGCTATCCTATACAATTATTTGCTTCCAATGTTGTGCGAAAAAAGTTTTTTTCCAAATTCCAAAAAAGTTGGGACGCTGTGTAAAATGTAAATAAAAACAGAATGCAATGATTTGCAAATCTCATAAACCCAAATGTCATTCACAATAGAACATAGAAAACATATCAAATGTTTAAATTGAGGAAATGTATCATTTTAAGGGAAAAATAAGGTAATTGTGAATTTGATGGCAGCAACACATCTCAAAAAAGTTGGGACGGGGCAATAAATGCTGGAAAAGTAAGTGTTACTTAAAAAAAAACAGCTGGAGGAACATTTTGCAATGATTTAGGTTAATTGGCTATTTAGGTTATTGTGTCTGTGTATGTGTGTGTGTATATATATATATATATATATATATATATATATATATATATATATATATATATATATATATATATATATATATATATATATATTTCTTCTTCTTTCTTTTATTGCAGAGTAAACAGTGGCAAAACTAACAGCAAACTATTGCACTCAATTCACCTACTTCAGACTACTACATGCAATGCTGTTGATGTTAGTGGTGCTTTGTGAGTGTAATTTGCTTCAGTGCAGTGGAAATTCACATTACCACAGACGGTAGCACAAATGAGACATGGCAGATTCTCCTGGATTTGGGGCACCTCGGCCCTCTGAGATGTGGTGGAATGGTGTTGAGAAGACGTGTGTATGTTGATGGGGGGTGGCCATGTCCCATTCCTATGAATTGGCTCGGCTGGGTTTTATCACCGTGATCGGCATGTTGCTAAGCAACCCCACACTTTTCATTTGGCATGCCTGCGATTGGTCCTGGCAGCAGCAGATAAGTGTGGGATTTGATCATAGACTCACCCGGCGCACTCCATGCTTTAATTTCCCCCGGCTGACGAGGCACTGTAATAGTTTTTCGAGGAGTGTGTAGCGTTGAATAATTAAAGCTGAAGCGTGGCTCTATTTCGTTGCGCTCATGCTGCCTGCTGTTGCAGGGAGAGGGAAGGTTAATGTGTGTGTTGTGTGTAAGTGTGTGTGTGCGTATGGGTGGGTGGAGGTTGAACCCAGGAACCATGCTGAGAGAATTTGGCTAAAACTTGGTTCAAGCTGCTTCATCATTGCCATCGGCTGTGACCCACAGAGCCATCACTGAGGTGCCAGTGTAACTCGTACAAGAGTGCATGGCAGAATTTTCACAACCAAAGGAAGTGTGAGGTTGGAGCATACAATGAGGTACATCTTGAATAAACACAATTGTACCCTAGAGTCTGCACATATTACAATATTCACAAACACAAGGCATGAGCAGTATTGGCTAGATCAGATACATCAACATTCAACACACTAACACAAATTATTAAGATTTTCACACTCACCTGGTCACTAACACACATGTTTGTAGTTTAATTTCAGTCGGTCTATTTATTCTGCTTTCACTCATTTGCTCTTTGTGAAGACTTTGTGAAGTTTTTTTTTTATTTTACACCTCCGATCTAGTTTTGATTTCATTGTGCTATTTGCTTGATTGATTTGGCCCTTGCCTGTTTTTTTCCTCAACCTAAGGACTTGGATTTTAATAAAAGTGTGCTTGCACAACGCATAAAACATCTAGTGAGCAACAGTTCTGTCTGCAGAAACACCTTCCTGATGACAGAAGACAGTAGAGAACGGTCAGACTGATTAGCCCTGACAGGAAGTCTACAGTAACTCAGATCACCACTCTTTACAGCCATGGTGATCAGAAAGCATATCAGAATGCAGAATATGCTGAACATTGAGGCAGATGGGGTATAACAGCAGAAGACCACATTGAGTTCCACTCCTCTCAACCAAGACTAGGAAGCTGAGAATACAATAGGCACAGCTTCACCGAAACTGGACAGCTGAAGATTGGAAAACGACCAGTCAATGTTTTTACAATCCAGTTTTGGTGAACCTGCGCCCACTGTAGCCTTAGATTCCATCACTTTTCGACATATTAGACATGGTCACTGGCAGATCTGACCTATCTGGTGGCCTTGGTGAGATTTTACTTGCCCTATGCCAAACACCATCCAGGCAACCCAGCAGTGGCAGCCCTGACCTATTTGGCGGTGCACATTGGGTAATATTATTGTTATCATTGCTGTTTATTATTATTATTATTATTATTATCATCATTATTATTATTATTATTATTATTATTATTATTATTATTATTATTAATTAATTAATTTATTTATTTATTTATTTATTTTGTGTGTTTGTTTTTTCAAATAACTTTTGATATATATTTAATTATTTAATATAATTAATTTTTATATAATTAAATTTAATATATTTAATATTTAATTTATTTTGGTTTGGTTTTCACTGATTTTCATGCACACATGCAGGAATAACTGCACTGCAAAAAAAAAATTATATCTTGAATATGAGACAATTGATCTAATATTTCTAATTATGAGATTACTATAAATCAAATGTAAAATTGTTCAGCTTGTTTTTTGATACATTTACTCATTTCCAGCTTCAAATTTTCTTATTTCATTTGCAGATAATTATGCTTTTTTTTTTCTTCTAAAAGGAAACTCTTTTGTTCTGCCAAGACAACATCACTGTGTCAAACTTGAAATTAGTTTAAACAATGTGTAAAATAGGTTTAATAATCATTTACTTGATGTAATCTTAGAATAGGATTGTTATATTTATGATATTTTCACTTGCTGAGATAATTCTTTTTGCAGTATAGCTAACTAATGTAAGAACTTTTGTATATCTGTTGGGAATTTTTTTAGTTTTGTGTGACCTATGAAATCATTTGCACACAACTTTAGTAGAAGATTGATAAATGAGCCCCATTGTTTGTACGTCTAGTATGGTTTTTCCAAACAGCGCTCTTATCCTGCATTTTAAAATTTTTAATAGTAGCAAGAACAAAAAAAAAAGTTAGTCATACTTTTTTAATGTGCAAGTTCATTTAGAAGAGTCATTTGGAAGAGAGGTGAAAGGCAGCAGCATTTAATTACCTGTAGCCAGCTGTATGTTTGGCACATTTTATGAACACTTGGATTCTCATGGTGTATATTGTCCAAACAACGCTGTTAGAAGACAGACCAAGGGCAGGAGTTTGGGTGACAGGTGGCAGCCAATAAGCAGTGATGTTTGATGGGGCAGGATAGCATCCGTGCAGGCACATTAGACAATTTTACAACTGATTATAAAGAACTGTGCTAGAAATAAATATAGCAGTGCCACCTTTGGCAATTGCCTATATTTCTCATTCCACTACCTGCTACTGGACCGCTCTGCTACAACAGCACTGCTACAGTCCAACTAAATTGGAAATCAGATTGAACAGAGAAGAATTGACAGTGTACCATACAGATAATTGGCAACACATTTTATGTAACCCAGAATAACAGCTTTCAGATAATGAAGTGGTGGTCCAATATGTACAAAATGGCTATGAGTCAGCTGCTTGAGTAGTGTACTCATGAGTCACGTATTCATGAATGCAAGCTAAATTAGTATGATGATAAAAGAAGAGAAACCCAGAGGGTTCAGCAGTGCAGAGGCAGTTTAAAGCAGCTCTATAGCTCAGATGGAATCAGTGGAGGGATAAAGTAGAGCTTTACTGGCCTGGACAGCATCAGATCAGGACCCAGAGAGGATGTGTGGAAGGCTTAGAGACTTTGAGAAGTCCTGTGTGTGTGTAATACAGCTTTGGTGTGAGTTTGTAAGTGGGGTCTGTGTGTGTAAATCCCCAGGCCACAATGTAGTGTTTTCCTGTAAAACACTGATTCTAATCATCAACAGCTTGATGGTTTGATTAATGAGTCGATGGATGATGTTAGGAGGGTATTCAACTAAAGTTTACAAAGGTCTAACTACATAAAATTTCTTGCTTACCAGATAATCAGTATGACTGAATGGTGACAACAATGGTTACCTTTTAATGCTTAAACATTAATAAAAAATAAATAAATAAAAATCATTTTGAAGTGGTTACATTTTGTTTCATAGTGGCACTTCACGTTACCACTTTAATTTATATATATACACACACCGATCAGCCATTAAAACCACTGACAGGTGAAGTGAATAAAATTGATTATCTCATTACAGTGGCACCTGTCAAGGGGTGCGATATATTAGGCAGCAAGTGAATAGTTCGTTCTCCAAGCTGATGTGTTGGAAGCAGGAAAAATGGCCAAGCATAAGGATCTGAGCCACTTTGACAAGGGCCAAATTGTCATGGCTAGACAACTAGGTCAGAGTACCATGATGCCCATGCTGACCCCTGTCCACTGTCAAAAGCTCCTACAATGGGCACATGAGCATCAGAACTGGATCATGGAGCAGTGGAAGCAGGTGGCCTGGTCTGATGAATCATGTTTTCTTTTACATCATGAGGATTGCCGGGTGCATGTGCGTCGCTTATCTGGGGGAGAGATGGCATCAGGATGCACTATGGGAAGAAGGCAAGGTGGCAGAGGCAGTTTGATACTCTGCCAATGTTTTGCTTGGAAACCTTGGGTACTGTTATTCATGTCGATGTTACTTTGATACGTACCACCTACCTAAACATTGTTGCAGACCAAGTGCATTTGGTATTCGGTATTCCCTAATTGTAGTGTCCTTTCTTCAGCAGGATAATGCGCCCAATTGCACAATGCAAAAATTCTTCAGGAATGGTTTGAAGAACATGACAAAAGAGTCCAAGTTGTAGACGGCGTCTAAATTCCCCAGATTTCAATCCGATCAACATTGGATGTGCTGGACAAACAAGTCCATGGAGGCCTCACCTTGCGACTTACAGGACTTAAAGGATCAACTGCTAAAGTCTTGTTTCCAGATACCACAGCACACGTTCAGGGTTCTTGTGGAGTCCATGCTTTTTTTCTTTCACAAATTTAGTCTTGGCCAGTTTCCACCCAATGGACAGCTCTCACATATCACAAAACAGCTTCCAACCATAGAGGGTGAAGGTTACATGTGCTTCCATCGAGGAAGCCTAACGACAGCATCCTTTTGAAATGCTGCTCATGCAACGTTAGGAGGTGATGTAATACACACTGAGGAAATCATTATCTGCCCACCTAGTGTTGTTGTGGTGGACAATGATTGCCATCCTGACCTCCCTGAGAGCACAGCCAATGTTGCTCTTTTGGACTCTCAGCCACGGATGTCTGTGACATCATCAGGATTCGAATTCTCCAGTCTCTCCGATCTCCAGACGATAGGGGGTGAACGCTTTTCTGTTGTGCCACTCGGAGCCCCCATGTTACAGCTTTTTACAAGTGCCGTTAACTCTGAGCACATAGATTTCTTTGTCCAATCAACTTTAAACATTCAGACTGGAGAGGGTCACTGAAATGACAAATCTATAAAAGGCTGTCAAAATGCTTTCCTTCCTGAACCGATCTTCCTTCAGCTGAATAATTTGCATCAACGTATCAGATTGGCCATAGCAAGAAAGTCTGGAGTGACTTGGTTTGATTCGCTGAAATACTGTGATACATAATAAGCTGGGACTTTAGGAGTGGGAGGCCACACATCCTTTACTAGGACTGTCAGTTAGAGAGAAGGATGGAGAATGAGAGAGGTATCACATTTTACAAATACAAAGATGATTCAGTATCAATTCAGTCATGATCACATCCCAGCTGTTACCAGATAAATTGGCGCAGCCGTATCATATATACTGTACTGAGACTGGTGAATCTCTATAGCACTAGTGTGGAAGGATGCCGCGCCCATGGGCAAAAGCTGCCATAGTTTAGGAAGCATAAGAAGGAAAGGAAGACATGTTTTCCTCTGGCTGCTCTCGTCTCCTCTCGTCTCTCCACTCCTCTCGCTCCTGACAGTCTGACAGTTCTACACAAGCCACTCACTCCTTCTTTCATGCACTGCGTTTTTCAGACGAGTGTCCTCTCTTTGGAAAGACTTGGTGCAATAAAAACACAGTGCATCCTCTCGGAGACACACACACACATTTCACCGCATGCATACAGAGTCTATAAACGTCATTACAATCATTGTATAAGTGGTTGTCGAATAAAAAGAGAAGAAAACGCTCCTCATAATCAGGCCATTGTGAAATTGTTGCTAAGTTGCCGGGGCACACACAAACGTGCGCAGTGAAATCACATGATGAGATTGCATTTTGCAGTCTAATGCTTCTGGGGGCATTCTGTTAAACTGGGTTAAACTAAATTCCAGAGATGGGCTAAAATTGAATTTACAATTCAGATTTGCCCATGCATCCGTGAGCCACTCACTTTCAGTAATGAATTGAACACAGCTCATGAACTGAGATAATCTTTTGAATGAATTGAGTGAAACGGCATTGTTTCTAATAAATCAGCAAACACGGCACTGTAAAAACTAACTTTCTGTTCATTAAAATGATTCAAAAATAGTTCATTTATTTGAGTTGGCCAACCATTCAAAAGATATTAAGTTAAATTACAGGGAAATAACAAATTGATTCGTATAAAGACTCTGAGTTAACAAGCTGCTTTAGAGTGTATTATCTGTGCCTTTTTAAAGAACCACTTTCTGCAAGGTCACTGCAATGACACAGGTTCATTCATGCCCGTTCTAGCATAATTCAGCGCATGAAAAATCAAGCTTAGTTGCATCAAGTGGGTTAGAAATTGCAAAGAATTTCCAAGCTACAGTTTATTAGCTCTTTAATTCACAGGGACTTGTACCAGTGAAGTTCACATAATGTAAGTGTTAAGTGAATAGGAAAACATTTAAACGTGTACTGATATTTATGAAAGAAGATTTTAACCAGTTTCAGCGCTTTAAGGCGAAACTGTTCTTTTAAGAGAAAAGACTTCTGGATGGAGAGCTTTTGCTGACATTTTTTTTTTCATCTTACTAACTTCAAGAGCGAGAAAAGAGAGAGACTGGTGAGGGAATGACTGTTTAATATGTGCTAGAACGTAAGGGGTAACAGGAACGAACTTTTGTGGACGTTCCACAACATTAAATGTAACTATAAACTGCTAAACAGTACATTATTTATTTATTTATTTATTTAATAAATCTGTAATCGTTGACAAATTGTGTTGTGGTGTAAAAAGAATAAAATGCTGCAGGATGCACTGTTATTGAACATTCTGCCCCATCATTGATTATTTTCCTGTAACAGCAGATCCCATTGTTTTTGTATTCCTTACATAATCTATGATCAATTCCTTGACAATCTATAAATAGTATACAGTATATAATACACACATCGATCAGTCATAACATTAAAAATTAAAACCACCTGCCTAATATTGTGCAGGTCACCCTTGTGTCGCCAAAACAGCTCTGACCTGTTGAGCATTAGTAGCAGATCCTTTTAAGTCCTGTAAGTTGCGATATCATTGCCATGAAGGGATGTACTTGGTCTGCAGCAATGTTTAGGTAGGTGGTACGTGTCAAAGTAACATCCACATGAATGCCGGGACCCAAGGTTTACCTGCAGAACATCACGCAGAGCATCGCACTTCCTCCGCCAGTGTGCCTTCTTCCCATAGTGCATCCTGGTGCCATCTCTTCCCCAAGTAAGTGTTGCACATGCATCCGGCCGTCCATGTAATATAAAAGAAAACGTGATTCATCAGACCAGGCCACATTCTTCCATTGCTCCATGGCCCGGTTCTGATTCTCATGTGCCCCCTTGTAGGCATTTTCAGTGGTGGACAGGGGTCAGAACGGGCACTGTGACTGCCCCATGTGACTACACAGCCCCATATGTAACAAGCCGCAATGCACTGTTTAAATCTTTTCTTGTTGCCATCTTGATTTAAAATTGAGGTCAGCTGGGATGGATCAGTATTGTTGTTGTTTTTTTATTTTTGTTTTTTTTTTTACAGATGTCACAGAGCTTATCTGTCTAGAAGTATGCACACTTGTTATGTTTCTCTGCTCATTTATTCTGGTTTTTCTTTTCTTTTTTTTTTTGTCATCCATCTACATAATAGTAGGAGGGTGGCATGATGGGACGTAGATAACATGACATCTTCACAATTCCAGGGTCCAGGGTTCAACCCTGAGCTTGGGTTCCTTGTGTCCCTGTGAGTTTTCCTTGGGTGTCCTGTCCAGAATGATGTCCTCTCCATGGGGTACTCTTGCCTTGCACCTTGGGATAGACTTCAGATCCATCGCCCTCTAACCGGGATAAAGCAGCTATTAAAGATGAATGAATGAATAGTGCAAAGAGAGTAATCATTCTTACATTAACTGCATATACACCTGTCATTTGCCAATCTTTTTGAAATCAAATCTTATATAACTAATCGCTCTTAGAGTCTAAAGTACCCATAAGTGCCATATTCTCCATTATAAGTTTGTGCCAGCTCTTACTGAATGAAATGCCACTTGTCCACTGCAGTAAGATATTCTTCCCGGCACTAAATGTTTAACAAATAAATAAATAAATAAATAAATAAATGAGTCCTGCGTGTGCTCAAAATATACAGTATCTGTCTAGGAGTTCTAGCAGATGAGGAACTAAATCTAACTCCAACATGAGCTTTAATATCTTTTTAATTAATTTGAGGATATCTAAATTTGAATTGAATTTGAATACTGTTATCAGTATTACTGACATCACTGCATAACTTATTCGGTGCTTTGGAATTACCTATTACTGTGTGTAATGCAAAATCCAGTGGAGAAGAACCAAGCAGAATTCTGTGTAATTGAAATCCATGGAAAGCCTTGGGTTATTTCAAATCCTGTTGTTGCTTCATTGGGGTTTGGTTGTACTCACAGTGGAAGGTATGGGAAAATCTGTTTATGAGCCAATGAGCTACAGGCTTCTACTTGTAACTGAACTTTTTATAAGAATTATAATTTACACGTATATTGACAGGAATCAACCTACAGTACACTAAAAGTCTACCATAAACATATTGTGAAATGCATACTAAGTCAACTCATGGAGCAATAATAATGATTCTAAAGCTGTTTCAAGTGTTAATGGGATAACAGAACACCATTTCTTCAGCAAATTGTTCTGACCAATAAAGAATCCTTTCCCCAAACTCCTGGCCTCTGCGATTTATTGCCATTATAGCGTCATTCCTCATTATTTCTATAATTGCTTGTAAACAGTAATTTTTACTCACCCAAGTGTTAATGATACAGTGGTACTTGAAAGGTTGTGAACCCTTTATAATTTTCTATATATCTGTGTAAATATGACTTGAAACATCATCAGATTTTCACACAAACCCAAAAAGTAGATAAAGAGAACCCGATTAAACAAATGAGCCAACAAACTTTTATACTTGGTCATTTATTTATTGAGGAAAATTATCTAATAATACATATCTTTGAGTGGCAAAAGTATGTGAACCTCTAGGATTAGCAGCCAATTTGAAGGTGAAATTAGAGTCAGGTTTTTTCAGTCAATGGGATGACAATCAGGTACGAGTGATCACCCTATTTGTTTTTTTTTTTTTTTTAAATAACAGGTATCTATCAAAGTCTGATCTTCAGAACACATGTTTGTGGAAGTGTATCATGGCACGAACAAAGGAGATTTCTGAGGACTTCGGAAAAGGAGTTGTGTATGCTCATCAGGCTGTAAAAGGTTTCAAAACCATCTAAAGAGTTTGGACTCCACCAATCCACAGTCAGACAGGTATGGAGGAGAAATTAAGGAAATTCAAAACCATTAATACCCTCCCCAGGAGTGGAGACCAACAAATATTACTCCAAGAGCAAAATGTGTAAAAGTCATTGATGTCACAAAGGAACCCGGGGTAACATCTAAGCATCTAAAAGCCTCTCTCACATTGGCTAATGTTAAGGTTCATGAGTCCACCATCAGGAGAACACTGAACTACAATGGTGTGCATGGCAGGGTTGCAAGGAGAAATTCACTGCTCTCCAAAAAGAACATTGCTGCCCGTCTGCAGTTTGCTAAATATCACATGGACGAGCCAGAAGGCTATTGGAAAAATGTTCTGTGGATGGATGAGAACAAAGTGGAACTTTTTGGTTTAAATGAGAAGTGTTCTTTTTGGAGAAAGGCAAACACTGCATTCCAGCATAAGAACCTTATCCCATCTGTGAAACATGATGGTGGTAGTATCATGGTTTGGGCCCATTTTGCTGAATCTGGACCAGGACGACTTACTATCATTGATGGAACAATGAATTTTGAATTATACCAGCGAATACTAAAGGAAAATATCAGGATATCTGTCTGTGAACTGAATCTCAAGAGAAAGTGGGGCATGCAGCAAGACAACAACCCTAAGCACACAAGTCGTTCTACCAAAAATGGTTAGCAGTTCATGTGAGGAAACCCACCTATATCCCAGAGTTGAAGCTGTTCTGTACTGAGGAATGGGCTAAAATTCCTCCAAGCCGATGTGCAGGACTGATCAACACTTGCCGGAAACATTTAGTCGCAGTCATTGCTGCACAAGGGGGTCACACCAGCTACTGAAAACAAAGGTTCACATACTTTTGCCACTCACAGATATGTAATATTGGATCATTTTCCTCAATAAATAAATGACCACATATAATATTTTTGTCTCATTTGTTTAATTGGGTTCTCTTTATCAACCTTTAGGACATATGTGAAAATCTAATGATGTTTCAGGTCATATTTATACAGAAATATAGAAAATTCTAAAGGGTTCACAAACTTTCAAGCACCCTGGTAGGTATCAAATTTAGTCTGGGTCCACACCCTTTGTTTAAAAATGTATTTAAATGAAATGGAAAAAAAAAAAAAAACCCCACACACACACAGAAAATATGATTGCAGGCAGTTTGCATTTATTTATTTATTTATTTATTTATTTATTTTTAAATCTGCTCAGTCTATACAGAAGGGTCTAGAATATCTTTATCCCACATACTGTAAACTATATCGCCATCTATATCTATAAATCTTTCTACTATAACTATGTAGCAGTAGAAAGTAGAAATCTTCCCAATATATATTGTAAAGCCATAAAATTCATTTAAATTGTAGTTTTAAAAGCCTTTACATCATTAAACCCTACATTATATTTATACCACAACACCGTCATTTCCGACAGGTAAGAAGGCATTGGTGGGTTGTTGTTTTTTTTTTTTTTTTTTTTTTTTTTTTTAATAACAGCAGCTCTGAGAGTAGTTCAGCTGTAAGACAAATCACACGTTTAAAATAACTGTGCTTGTTCTAATGTTATCATTTCTGTAGTAACAACTTACATAGGGACCTGTATGGTGGATGATTTATATCATCTAAACTTAATTAAAAAACAAAATGTATTAAAAATGTGAAAAACAAGAAAAATGACAAGGTGGCATGATGCATTGCCATCCCAAATATTTTTTTCTATAACAACACATCCTGAAGTGTTTTATTCCTCTTATACCACATCAGTTAGTCTGTGATTACGTTTATTCTTAATTGAAGATTGATTTAGAATGATTGTTACTCCAATGTGTTTCATGCATTAAAAACAATTTCACCAAATCTACCTGATATATTTTTCAATATTTTGCTGATATATTTAACACACAAAATAAACTTTTTCACCATTTTCAGATTTCAGATTTAATAATTACATTTATCTGAATATTTTCCCCATATGGACCTGTGAAAAGCATTGTGAAATCTGCCATGTTTAATAATAAGCATGTGGTGTGGATGGAGAGCTGAGAAGGATGCCGGGATCGTGGTGGCCTATGAAAAGCACAGACTGGAAAATGCTCAGTGGAGTGAGAAATATGAGGATGTATTTATTCACAGCTCTCCAGGTTTCTCTCTGTGTGTGTCTGCACTGATGCACATGTTCACAAAAACATTGTTTTTATGTTTGCCTTTTCAGACGACTTAAAAAAAAAACTGAGTTAAGTGATTTGCATTTTAAAAATCTGAAATGGATTGATTTTTTTTTTTTTTACCTAGATGATCTAATTGATCCATATGTCTTTTTCACCTCTTCCATGCTAGTTTGATCAGAGACTAAAAACAAGGATAAAGTTCAACCTGTTTTGGCTTCTATTTAGATTTTCTTTTACTCTTTCACTATCTCTTGTTCTCTATCACAATGATCAACACTGAACAAACGTTTAAGAGCTGTCTGTGCATATTAGATAGTGCAACCTAACAGTTTACTTAACAGAGGTCCTCAGAAAGAGTGTGTATGTTTGTGTGTGGACACTTTGAGTCTGCTGGGATATGTGCTATGACCTTAAGGAAATGCAGTCAGGTCAGTGTATTTTTGAAGCTTTTGTACCATGCCCTTCTTTTTTCTTTTTAAATTCTTTTTCTAAGAGCCCGTCCTCTTCAAATCCATGAAGGCAGCATGTTAATGCATGCCTCTTAGGAATGTTTTAAGCCTAATGTTGAGTTCTCCAAACTATTTTTTTTTTCCTTTTTTAAAACCTTTTTGTCTCTTCTCTCTCTGTTTCTCTCTCTTGGGAAAAAAAAAAAGGAATTGAGAGTTACCAAATATTATACCTGGGGAGTCTACCAAACTATCAACCTAAATGGGATTTCCCCCGATTTTCTCCCTAATTTGGTCTCCTGACAATTTCCTCCCCATCAGCCAGCTCTTCCCTATCATACGCCAGCTACCAGCTGGGTAGTGTTAAGGCTAACACATGCTTCCTTCAAGCCAGACAATCACTTCTTTTCAAACTGCTGCTCATAATGACTCACAGGACATCCCACTTAGAGAAATGCACTGTCTGCACTCTTCTACATACATGAGCTCACAGATGCCCACAATTGCCTAGTGTCTGTAACAGTGAATGACAATAGAGAGAGAGAGACAAATATCACCCCTCCCACCCAGAGAGCATGGCCAATTTTGCTCCCTTGTCTCCTGGCCATGGAATGCTATGGCATGATCATTTGAACTTACGGTCTCCGGATAATAGGGTGAATGCTTTTCTGTTGCACCACTCAGATGCCAACTGGTTAACCAGTGACTGATTTTAAACCATGCATACAGTACAGAAACAGGATTTGTAAAAGTAATTAATAACTAACTTGGGTCCTTTTTTATTTGGAAGGTCTCTCCTTACTTGTAGCTATAAGATCTCAATTGTGTCATTTTTGTCTGTTTGTCTGAGTCATTTGCCTGTTCTTTGCCAGACCACCAATACGATCCTGAAGCCACAAGCTCCTGCTCCATCCAGATTCTATCCCTTCCTTCCTATGGCCACAAACTCCTGCTCCATCCAAATTCTATCCCTACCTTCCTGTGGCCACAAACTCCTGCTCCATCCAGATTCTACTCCTACCTTCCTATGGCCACAAACTCCTGCTCCATCCAGATTCTATCCCTACCTTCCTATGGCCACAAACTCCTGGTCCATCCAGATTCTATTCCTACCTTCCTGTGGCTTCAAGTGCCCGCTCCATCCAGATTCTACTCCTACCCTCCTATGGCCACAAACTCCTGCTCCATCCAAATTCTATCCCTACCTTCCTGTGGCCACAAACTCCTGCTCCATCCAGATTCTATCCCTTCCTTCCTATGGCCACCAACTCCTGGTCCACCCAGATTCTATCCCTACCTTCCTATGGCCACAAACTCCTGGTCCATCCAGATTCTATTCCTACCTTCCTGTGGCTTCAAGTGCCCGCTCCATCCAGATTCTACTCCTACCCTCCTATGGCCACAAACTCCTGCTCCATCCAAATTCTATCCCTACCTTCCTATGGCCACAAACTCCTGCTCCATCCAGATTCTATCCCTACCTCCCTGTGGCCACAAACTCCTGCTCCATCCAGATTCTATTCCTACCTTCCTGAGGCTTCAAGTGCCAGCTCCATCCAGATTCTACTCCTACATTCCTATGGCCACAAACTCCTGCTCCATCCAGATTCTATCCCTACCTTCCTACGACCACAAACTCTTGCTCCATCCATATTCTATCCCTACCCTCCTGTGGCCACAAACTCCTGCTCATCCAGATTCTATGCCTACCTTCCTGTGGCCACAAACTCCTGCTCCATCCAAATTCTTCTCCTACCATCCTATGGCCTCAAGCTCCCGCTGCATTCAGATTCTACTCCTACCTTCCTGTGGCCACAAACTCCTGCTGCATCCAGATTCTACTCCTATCCTCCTGAGGAAAAAAGCTCCTGCCCCATTCAGATTCTATTCCTGCCTTCCCGAGAACACACACTGCTGCTCCATCCATATCCTACTCCTACTATACTGAAACCACAAGCTCCTGCTCCATCCATATCCTATTCCTACCATCCTGAGGCCACAAACTCCTGCTCCATCCATATCCTACTCCTACCATCCTGCCTGTTTGTCTGAGTCATTTGCCTGTTCTTTGCCAGACCACCACTACAATCCTGGGGCCACAAGCCTCTATCTAATCCAGAATCTACTCCTACCTACCTGGGGCCACAATCTCCTGCCCCATGCAAATCCTATCCCTGCCTTTCTGAGGCCATAAGCTTGTGCCCCATCCAGGTCTTACTCCTACCTACCCTAGGTCACAAGCTCCTACTCCCATTCAGTCCTATTCCTGCCATCCGGAGTCCACAAGCTATTGCTCTTGCCTTATCCACATCCTGCTCATGAAAACCAGACACTATATGCTCCTATGCAATCCAGATCCTACTCCTACCATCCTGTGGTCTACAAGACCTTGTTCCCTGTTGATCAGTCTCCTTTACCTAAAACATACTGGTTCCATTGATAACTTGAATACATCAGCAACCACTGAACTATACTGTATATTCTATATAAATCATTTCCATTGTAGGGTGTTTTTACTTGCCATTGTAACCTTTAGCTTGCTTTCTGGGCATTAAGGCACTTGTGTCTAAAAATGATACTTTGACAATCTTTACTGTAAAAGTGATTTAAAATAAAATATTAATTTAATCTATTCCCTTCCATTCTATCTTTCTCACTGTGAGAATATTTCCATTAAATCATGGCATCATCAAACAGCAAGCCAAATTCTTTACATTTCATCTCATTTGTTCTCTTTTTTTTCTTCTCCTAGAGGCTTTCAACTCTCTCTTTCTCTCTGACAGGAGTAAATTGCTGATGTCTGGCTAATGGAAGGTTATAATAAATCATCTCACAGCTCTTCAATCTCTGCATAGTACTGCATCTCCTTTTTTATTTGGACACTAATCAGATCTTATTATAGAAATCACCAAAGGCCGACTGGACACGAACTTCTGCACTCTTTTCATGGCAGCATCATCCCTCCATCAGCATTTTCCTTTTGGTGAGAATAAATGCAAATTAATGCTTAATTTAATCTGGAGGGCTTCCTTCTATGAGAACACAATCAAATGTAGTATTAAAATTCAGGCCAACGTTTTCATATTAATTATACCACACTGCTGTTGAATTCTCAAATCTGAATGTCAGGAGGTGTTGAGGAACTAAACTGTTTCAAGGATGTCCCACAACATTATGTAACTACAAACACATAAGAACTATGACCTGTTGCTCTTTAATAACTAAAAATGGTTAGGCAAATTACTATGGTATCAGAGGAAGTAAACAGTTCGGGATGTGCTGTTATAGCAAATTACTCAATTAATTTTCTTATAACAGCACGCTCCATCTTGTTTCATTACATAATTATAAGACTCACAGTGATCGTGACAATAATTCAAATCAACCATTTTGGAAGATCAAGCATCTTTAAGCAACAGATTTGTGTAGGACATTAGATGAGCAGTGCTTCTGTGTAACCACAAAGATTATGTTGATGTAAAGGTATATTATAATGATGGTGGTTGTTCTTTCCCTTGCTCTGCAGGGAGAACATGCAGGCTCCGTGCACGCAGGGCGGAGGCGGAAATCAAACCCTCAACTCCAGAGGTGCAAGGCAAGTGTGCTACCCACTAAGCCACCATGCCCCCCTCCCCAAATCTGTGCATAAGATGCTACAGAAAACTGGAGCATAGACAGTAAAAACCATTTCCTTGTAGTTTCAGTTACATTTTCACGTATTATTAATGACTTATATAGTTTATTTTTCATCATTTTTTCCCAGTCATTTTGGAAATTTTCCAGAAATTAACAATGGTGATATTCAAAGGGTTTTCTCCAAATATCATATGTATATGAGAAACAGAGGCAGATCTTATAGCACAGTGCACAATGTATGTTGAGAACCAGGACAATAGAGATAGAAGTGTATCTCATCAGATGTGTAATGTGTTTGTGGAACGTATACTTTTACAACATCTACATTTATTACTGAAATGTACTGCAGTTACACCCTGCAGATTGAATCTCTCTCTCTCTCTCTCTCTCTCTCTCTCTCTCTCTCTCTCTTTCTCTCGTGTGTGTGTGTGTGTGTGTGTGTGTGTGTGTGTGTGTGTGCATGGGTGCTGTATCTGTTTGAAGTCTATGACACAATGGATCCATAAATAATCTTTGTTTGCATTAAAAAAGAAGATAAAATAAGAAAAGGAAAGAAAATCTATTTTGTGTTTGGTCTTTGAGGTAAGTAGATCTACAGAACAGCAAGTGTCACATTTCCACACTAACTACACACATTTGCTGTTTCTGGCGTGTTTAATCTTTCAGGTCTTTTCTGAGCTGGAACAAAAAATCATCTGTTATTGAAAAAAGCACAAATGTTTTCGTTTCTGTGAGGTATTTTAAAAAATGCAATTCGAGCCTGAGTTTCACTAAAGCTCTCTTAATTCTGTGCAAGACACTTGACTACACAGGTAATTGAACACCTCATTATAAGTGTCTGCTTCTCCCTTCAGTTTCAGACTGTGTTTTGTCTCATGCAGACTCTGGTCTAAATAACCGATCTAGTCATTTAAACACGATTCTCTTTTTTGCAGTCTGGCTACACAAGTGGCGTGTGCTATACAAGTTTTGTTAGTAATTTGGAAGATGCATTGTAACATGGTAACAGGAGAAATAACCAGCATCATTCCCAGTGAATTCAGAAATAGAATATGACAATGATTATTGATTACTTTGTTGTGTATCTTCTTTTTCAACTTCTACAGCTACAAACGTGATACAATGAATTCACTCTAACCCTTATATATATATATATATATATATATATATATATATATATATATATATATATATATATATATATATATATATATATATGTGTGTGTGTGTGTGTGTGTGTGTGTGTGTTTGTTTACTTGAAAAAAAAATATTTTAGGGGTAGTTGGTAAATTGTGTTTTTTTCTTATTTTGAATGTGAAATTTAAAAAAAAAAAATTGTATTAATGCCTATCAAAAAAATTGGAGATAAATTAATTGCTGTCATATGGCAACACCATGCAGTAAGGGGTTAATCTGATTTATGTATTTATTTATTTATTTATTTATTTATTTATTTTCAAATATGTTACAATTTTCATTTATTAAAGAATAACATGTTGTACTTTGTATCTATTTATAGCTACATTTAATGTTGTGGAGTGCCTGCAAAACAACTTAGTACGTTACTTTAGACATAGCCTCACCTGCCTCTGTTATTTCTCTCTCTTGAGATTAATTAAATCAAAAATATTCAGTTTGTCATATTATCAAGAAACCACAAAACCATCCGTCCTGAACACTTTCCCATGTTGGAAACCTTGAAGTTAAAAACTTAAAGCCACTTGTGACTGTTACAAATCACTGACACTGGAGACTCCTTCCAAAATGCAAAATAAACAATTATACAGGTTTTTAAAATCTGTTTATGTGAAACGTCTGCCATACAAGTCCTTGTGTAAATTTCTACAATAGAAAACATGACGTATTAGAACAAGAGCTTCTAAACAATGAGAATCGAGAATTCAATAGATCTGTAGTATGAGATTATTTAACTGACATCTAAACATTTTTAGCTGAAATTCAACTGTCTTATTGGACTTTCAAGTTCATTAGTAGTTCATTAGCTTCTTTGAAGAAATAAATGCATATAAAAGTACATTTCACTTGACAATGCTTTTTTAAATTAATAACAACTGTGAAGAATTTCATTAATCTTTATAATAATTATATAAAAATCTCATAATGAGACAAATTATATAAATTTGGCATTGATATTTTACATTTATTTAAATGTGTTGGATGAAAAGGGTAAAATTAGGGGTACGGCCAAGATGATCAGTCATACCTTTTCTTAGGACTTCATGCACAGGAAATGGAATGATTTCGTCCACAACACTCTCAATCATTCCAATTCATATTACATTTTTCATGTAATCAAGATCAATTCATCTGGGTGCAAAAGCAGGTACATTGCACACTGGCTACTTTCAGTACTGTTATTCAGTCACAATTCAAGTCAGTCATATGTCCACTTCCTGTTTGACTGACACACCACTAGTGGGTTTCATTTGCCTTTTTGAATTTCTGCTCTACAGTAACCCTGTCCAACAACACTGTACATTACAGAGTCTGTTTGAGCCGTCAGGCTGCGCTCAAGCACCCTCCTAGAGACTCCGTGTACTGCACACGTATACTTTCTTCCCAGATTTGACACGTCTGCCCATCATCAAACCCTTCATGAGCTGAGTCAGGTGTGTCAGAGCAAGAAAAAGCACACAACTGTAGAGGTTGCCAGGTCTGAGATTGAGAACTGCTGCCATAGTTGAAAGCCTGACTTGTTCCTGTGGCAGTACCCTTGGAGAAACTTTATATTAAGTACTTTGCCCATAGCCACTTCGCGAATGTGCAGGAAGCGTAAAAACTTGCCGTCTCCTGGCACGAGCATAATTCAATGCCTAGCAGGGCCAGAAGCAATGACTCTCATGTGGTTGCACAGCCAAAGGCACTCTGCTACCTCCTACATATGTTATTTTTAGTCGAGACTATGTTCTTATGTCCACAGCATGTCTTTAGGGGCAAGTGAAAGCCTTGATGGATACCTTTAAAACAAATTGTGTTCAACATGCAGGCTTTCTGGGTTCAACATTGCTTTCTTAAGCTGTGTACAGTTGTATGTGTGTGTTTGAGCTTCAATCTGCTGATGAAGTGTGACATGTTCCTTGATCCATTTGAAAAGGTCCAGGCTTCATCCTGAAATTGATATGAATTTAAATTTCATGGCAATACAATATGTAAAATTTACCATGCCCTCAGGCTGCAAAGGAGTTGTACATAATGATGGATGAGGCTTTGTTTTGTTACTATAGAAACAAAGAGATGTGAAACATGAGAGAGAGAGAGAGAGAGAGAGAGAGAGAGAGAGAGAGAGAGAGAAAGCCTAAAGTTCGTAACTCATCAGGTCACAGTTTTCATTACATTGCATCATTTGTTGAAGTGGTATATGGGGAAATGAAGAGTGGGGCTTAACATTTTCAGGGTCCGACCTCAGAACATCACATCTTCCAGGAAGATGCTGCTTTTGGTGTGACAACAAGCTGTCTTAGCCGGCAGCATACATTTAGCAACAGGCAGAGTAAACAAGAGGTACAGGGCTCCAAGCATCACATTGATTCCCCTCCAAGACATTCATCATTACTATTTATATTTCTCCAATTTTTTGAGTTGCCTCCAAAAATTTTGGTGTGGGGGAAAAAGTATTTGGACGAACAAAATGTAATGTTTGCTTGAAGAACATTATTAGTGTGTCTGTGAAATAAATTCACAATGAAGCGAGTATAAGAGAAGAGGTCTACTAATTGTCCAAACAATGCACCAATTCATAAACAATGCATATTTTTTTCATTATAATTAAATGTCTATACTGTGAGTGTACCGTACATTTTACTCTGTTGGACGTGTGCAGATGTTCTCCAGCATCTTACTAGATAGACTTTGAATGGTGCCTGCTAGAAGTTTCCGTTGTACATGTTAATATTTGAGAAAAGCATATTATATTTCTGAATGTTGAATTTTTTTTCATGCTTTTTGATCTGTTTTCTCAGAGGTGTGCATTATTTATTTCTCATGTTTCGGTGATAAAGTGGTAAAGATCAAACATTATGAGTTCAAATCCCAGGGTGGCCATAGACTCACTATCGTGCTTTTGAGCAGGATCTTTAACCCTGACCATGCGCTATATACAGTCTCAATTGTAAGCCACCTTGGATAAAAGCTTCTGCCAAGCAAATAAATATAAGTGCTCAAATATTTATTTTAGTGATAGGCATAAACTTTTAAAATATGGATTTGAAATATGTGTTCAAATCCAAAATGCAATTTTTTTTTTTTTTGCAATTTGACAGTCATATAACTAATTGTTATGTAATTTGTATCAAAATGCTATTGTATTCTTTATTCAGGATTTGTACAGATGCTTGGAAAAAAAAATATATATATATATATTGTTTGCTTCTACATGCTTTTGCTAAGTTTATTATATGGTAAATTTTGAATAAAATAATGGATTGATTTTTGCATTATGAGTGGATAAAATGGCATTCAAATAATACAAAATACATTTACAAGCGAAAATGTGAAACAGGAACCACATTAGTGATCTGCACTAAATCATATTCAAACAATTAAACGATGCAATCAATTATATTGTCTCTTTGGCTTCTTCTATGAAAAGAGAATTGGCACGTAGCCAGTGTGAGTACTGTTTAATAATTGTCAGTTACTCAGTTTAGTTTTCTAAAAAATAAACAATACAGTACAGCCCTACTTTCTTCTTTTATAACTGCACATCATGACGTTTATGATTCCTTTTATACCACACCAGTCTGCCAAAGCTTTTATTTAAATGTATTTAAGGCTATATTACCGCACTCATTATGTCTCCGCCACTAGGTAGTGGAGGCATTATGTTTTCGGGTTCGTTCGTCGTTAGGGCTATATATCAAGAACGAGTGGTTGAATGTCTGTAGGATTTATATCAAATTATCATTATCATCAGCAGATGAACTGATTCAATTTTGGAAGTGATCCTAAGAGGGTCAAAGTACCAGCAAGGTCAGATGTCTGTAATATTTTCTCTTCAGTAGCTTCCTTTCTGCTTGATGTACATTCTAAGGGTATTTCAAACATACAGATTAGTAACAAGAAGGACTAGATTTGATGTGGAGGCATCCCTGTTGACTTGTTCTAATATGCTATTGTTTCTATAGTAACAGTAAAAATGGAATAAATAAAAATGTCATCCTTGCCAAATTGATGTGGTATGACATGAATAAAACACTTCAAGACATGTGGCCTGACTTTGTGTTTTTTTGCTAGCTGGAGAGGTAGATGTTCGCACGCATCTCTATTGCTGGATCTTAAGCTGTTACTGAAAATAGTATCACGATGTAACAGCAGGCTAACATTAGTGGCACAATAATACGTAACGACATAATTGTTTGAATATGATTTAGTGCAGATCACTAATGTAGTTCCTGTTTCACATTTTTCGCTCGTAAATGTATTTTGTATTATGTATCAACATACATTTTTATGTACTTTTCTCCTGTCCCTGTTCTGCAAGATTAAGATGGAACCTATACCTTGATATGTGGAACATACGCATTCTTGTGACCTTACATACAAGGACAATGCTACAAATATACTGCTCTCTCCATGACCTTACAAATGCATAGATGAATCATGAGAAGAAGCACACGTCTGAAACATAACTGAAGTGAAAAACAAACAGAAACATTTGGGAGGAGGGGTTTTATAATAACCTTTTTTCATCAGTGTTTTTAAGTAAGAGTTTAGCCAACTTAGCACATCTTGATTTTATTCTACTCTTCCTTGCTAAAAGGCTCCAGATCTAACAAACTGTGAGGCGGAGCTCCTGTGTACAGCTCTGTTTAAGTCCTTCAACAGGTTTTCGGTAGGATTTAGACCTGGGCTCCGCATGGGCCATTCCAAAACATTGATCTTCCTTTCCCTTCCTTTGTTCACTTGGATGTGTGCTTTGGGTTGTTATTGTGCTGGAAGGTGAATTTTTTTCTTCATCTTCAGCTGTCTAACAGAGGCCTGCAGGTTATGTGTCAAAATTGGTTGGCATTTGGAGTTATCCATGATTTCTTCTATCTTGACTAGAGCCTCAGTCTCAGCTAAATTGAAGCAGCCATATCGCGCAATGCTGCCACAACCATGCTTCACCATGGGTATGGTGTTCTTTGGTTGAAAGCTCTCATTTTTTGCAGCTTTTAGATCTATACCCAAAAAGTTCTACTTTGATCTCATCAGACATGGATGTTTTTATAATAAGAAATGGCTTCCCTCTAGCCACCCTACCGCATGGAGAGACATGTGAAGAATACAATAGATTGTTGTCATATGCAGGGAGTGACCAGTACTTTCCAGATATTACTCATGCTCCCTTAATGTTGCTGTAGGTCTCTTGGCAGCCTCCCTGATAAGTTGTCTCTTTGTCTTTTTGTCTATTTTGTTGGGACATCCTATTCTTGGTAACGTCACCATGGTGCTCCATTTTCTCCACTTGTTGATGATGGCCTTCATGGTACATCTAATGATTTGGAATTACTTTTGTACCATTCTCTTGATCGATACCTTTTGACAAAGAGATTCTATACATGCTTTCTAAGCTCTTTGTGGACCATGGTTTCAAGAGTCAGATGAAACCAAGAAGATGTCAAGAAAATCCTACAGAAACAGCTGATGTTTATCTGGGGTTAATAAGACTCATTTCAGCGATGGCCGGTGTATGATATGAGAAATACCTTTAAATATGAGTTCGAAAGTGATTGGATAATTCGGAGCACAGTCACATATCCCATACTAAAAGGGTGTGCATACATACATATAAAAACAGGTCACTGGATGTTTACGATTTATTTTCAGGTCTATTTATTTGAAAAATGTATACATTTCTGATATAAATGACATTGCTTTCATTTTTTACATCACAAAATCATACTGTTTTAATAGGGGTGTGTAGACTTTTTATATAACCACTGAATGCAAGTTTAGATATTTTCCCCTTAATGTGAGAAATATTAGCGCTGAAGAACTGATTAGATGATCACTCCCTGTTTTGATAATTCAATTAGACTTTCCTCCCCTCTCTCTCTCTCTCTTTTTTTTATCACTAGTATAAACAAGTATGTTTGCATTATAAAAGGCTGATGGAATTTCATATTTCCTGAAAACATTTGAATGGTATCTTGTAATTCAACCAGGTGCATTAGCATATAAATGTGCATCTCTCTTTAGGGGAAAATATTGCGCGTTGTTTTTGCTCGAATGGTTTTTGGAACACCATTGCCTCAGTGGCATTCTTCACTTAAGGTAGCAGTTTGACTTATATTTGCACAATGCATATTTTAGAGCCACTGAAATGAGACAATATGTGGATTTCCATAACCGTTAAAATACGGGAGCAATTTGTTTACTGTATACATCTCTTTCCAGCGCTAGCATTATTGCTAAAGCAAAATCACGCCCTACTGATAGAGAGGGATTTTATGGAGCTTGATTTTTTATTTTTTTTATTATTTTTTTTTTTAAGGCAAAAAGTCATTCTTGTTCAATTTGAAGGTCCCTTGGCTCTCAACCTATAAAACGTTCTGGGATTTGAGTTGAACTAATTCAGGTAATTATGCAATCCCAGCCACACCATTTCAGTACGAATGCACGCTATGACTCAGCAAGGTGTGTGACCTTTTTGACCATGGCAGAGCGATGGAGCTGCACTTCAGCCGATGTATTTGACCTTGCAGTGCAATAAAACATCATCAGTCACATTTCAGCTCTGGGAATTTAGGAAATGTGTGCTGGTTTAAATCATGTCTTACAAGCTAAAAACAACCAAGTCCCAGAAGTATTGCGTTGTTCAAACAATCCTGACTTTTCGAGGCAGTCCTCTAAGTGATACTTGGCCTATCTTTTAACAGAAACTAGCAGGTCCTCTTCAGCCTCTGTGATTTAGCATGTCTAATACATGCTCATTCTTCGACTGTGTTCTTTTATTATCCACCCATTTAAAGTCTAATTCTGGAATTAGTACATTTAGTGCTAGTATGCACATCTTTCATCTACTGAATATTGCCTGGTCTGTTTTTGTATAGCATCATTAAGTATTTCTTTCACCTGAAAAGGGTTCTTATGTTCCCCCAGCGAATGGATCTTTAATTAGCAGCTTTTAGATAAATTCCATTATTCAGCCTCCACTTTTTTTTTCCTCAATAACCAGTTCAGCAAGATTAATGATAGGATGCCTATTGTCCACGAAGTACTTTCACTAATCACTGAGAGTACGATGAGGTGGGGGTGATGGGGGGGAGAGGGGGAAGGCATTAAACAATGCAAATCAAACCACATTCTTCAAGTGTGCCGTGTTGCGCTGCTCAGCCAGATAGCACGAGGAGAAGGAGACGACTCCATTAGCAGCAAAATGGTAAAAAAAATAAAAACAAAAAAAACACCGACAATGCAGAGCGTATGATGTATGTGTTTCTTGTTGCTGGCTTTGGAAAAGAGTTCATTCCTCCTTAAAGAAGCAATTTTACTGTTTTGACAAACACTGTCATTAACGAGGGTGAGATAAGACAAGTAACAATTACCCTCTTATGGCCCACAAATTCTCACTTTTTAACAAGTGCCATGTTTGAAAAAATCACATCCTGATGGCGGAATAATGCCATCCTGCATTAACTGCATAGACAAGACAAATTTGTTATCAAATTCATTTTATTAACTTGACTTAACATTTGAGGGCTTAATAAAGTTCTATTAAAATGAACTGCAGTATGTGTATAATCCATCCATCCATCCATTTTCTGTACCACTACACAGGATCGCAGGGAGCTTGGAGCCTACATCCCAGGGGACTCCCAAGGTGGGGGACACCCTGGACCCATCGCAGGACACATTCACACACATTACGGAGAATTTGGAAATGCGAATCAGCCTACAAGGCATGTCTTTGGACTGGGGAGGAAACTGGAGTACCCGGAGGAAACCCCCAAATCATGTGAAGAGCATGCAAGCTCCATGCAGTCAAACCCCCAACTCCGGAGGTGCTAGGCAAATGTGCTAACCACTAAGCCACCGTGCTGCCCATCTACAGGAAACTTAAGCATAGACGGTAAAAACCATTCCCTTGTAGTTTTGTAGTTGCCGACCCATTGCTGGGCACAATCGCGCACACACACTCACACATCCATTCACACACTATGGACAATTTGGAAATTCCAATCAGCCTACAACTCATGTCTTTTGAATGGGGGAGGAAATTGGAGTGTGTGTTGTATTCTGAGATGTGGTTCTGTCCACCATGGATGTAACAAGTGGTTATTTGAGTTATTTGTCAGCCCAAAACAGTCTGAACATTCTCCTCTGACCTCTCTATTTCACACCGCATTTCCATGTCCACTAATTGGATGGTTTTGTTTTGTTTTGTTTTGTTTTTTTCCACACCATTCTGTGTAAACTCTAGACTGTTATGCATGAAAGTTTTTTTCTGAAATATTCAAACCAGTTCATCTGGCACAAACAAATATGCCACCGAGATGACATTTTTCCCCATTCTGACATTTGATGTGAACATGAAGCTCTTGAGCTGCATGATTTTATACGTTGTACTGCTACCACATGATTGGCTGATTCAATAATTGCATGAATGAGTGCATGCACACAATAATTGCATACTGCATTTGAGAGTTCACTGATGAATTACTGTTGCATGTTCAGAGTTTGAGGGCTATTTCTTGTATAAGAGTTTACCCAGCATTTCGTAAGACCAGAAAATCCATGGAGAGCAGAATATGCTGTCAATCAAACAAAACGGCAATTAAACAGAAGAGGGACCATCTGGTATAGAAGTACATGAAGGTTTCTTCAGTGAGTAGCAACAGAAATGTGTCTGACATTGTAGTACATGGTTTGCTTGGGATTAATAATGGTGTATCAATGTTTTTTGACAGCCAAGGTTCAATTCCGCTATCCGGTGTCTACCGTTTTCCTCATTCCCTTCAGAAAAGTGGTGACAATGCATGGACACTTGATTATCATATTTGTAATAGGCAACACAGATGGCTAATTTCGAAGGCTCTTAATCAGGGCCAAATGGCTTATTAGATCAAATAGTAAATTGTTTACTCTGTTGTTGAGTTTACTTTCAGTTATTTCGCTCCCACTGCATAAAAATGGAATGCAGTGGAATTTTATGTTAAAAAATTAGGGAACGTAAATGTTTTAAAATATCATGGTATGGTACCTATTATTGCAGTTAATTGATTCCCATGCCAACAATTATGAGCAGAATGGCTTAACAGGGATCCGTCAGGGTCCAACAGCAGCTCTGGCAGTTGTTCTGGTCAACAGTACTAAACCATTGGGCGACATTGGCCACAGATATTAAATGAATAGAAATTATGCAAGATGTGTTCTTTTGTAGGTGCATCACGATCTACTGTCCGTGCCAGGTTAAAGGACATTCAACATGGTTTGCGTGTCTAATTCCTTTCTGAGGAATCATAATAATTCAGTGATGATTTTCTCACTCCTTCCATTTCACAGTTCAAACTAAATTCACAGCCAAATTCTCATATAACTACATTGTAGGCTTTGCAGACTGTTGCGTGCCACAAGGTGTGAATGGTTTTCAGCCCACGCTTTCAAAGGTAACCAGAATGTTCTGTGAAAGCCAAATGTTGTGTGTTTATGTAAGGATCTTGCTGTAATGTGCATACATTTACTTGCACCTGTTTAATAACCATAGTAAATATATTTCTAGACCCCTGAATCCTGATTTTCAGGAAGTTGAACTGCTCTCGGGCCTACATTTTGGCTAGCTCATATACAGTATGAGCTTGTTTAAAAAGTAGTTTTTATGATTGTAGTCAAAGAGGTTCAGAAACCCTAATACATTAGCTTGAGTTATCTTAGCAGTGAAAATTATGAGCATATACACGTAAGACTGGAAAATAACTCAGAGATTCTGTCAGCTTAGCTCAATTTTAGCTAGCATTTTGGCTAGCATTAGCAATGTAGATCGTAAACATTTATAAGTGTGACTTAAGATCCTCTGAGAAATTTTGTCAGTTTAGCTCAGTTTAGCCAAATGACTAGCATTACCAGTGAATATTATGGATATTTATAAACATGACTTACAAACCTCTCAGAAATCCAGTCAGGTTCAACCAAGTTAGCCAGCTGACTAGCATTACAGTGAGGATTACAATTATTTATAAATATGACTCTCTCAGAAATCCAGCTGACTAGCATTAGCAGTGAATATGCTGTAAACATTTATATGACTTAAAGTGCTCTCAGAAATCCTGTCAGATTGGTTCCAGCTAGCTTACTAGCATACAGTGAATTTGTTTATAAATGAGACTCCTACATCCCATATTAAACAATATTTGTTAAATAAATAAACAAAATTAAATAATAATAATATTAATATTATTAATAATAATAATATCATTTGTGAATGCTAATAACTTAGACAGGCAGATGTTTCTGCCTTCAAGGTATACCCCCTCATTTCTGTGAAGTCAATGACACACACACACACACACACATACACACACATTTTCATATTGCTTTTTATAATGGAAGACATGCCTTCTGTGTAATACTGTGACAAGGCTCATTAATAATGTTGTCCCTGGTGATGATAAATTTTGGCATATTAGTAAAAAAAAAATTTAATTACTGTTGAAAACACTGTTGTAAGAGCAGTAGAAAAGCAGGTAATATATACATATATGGTGAGACAGCTTGAGAAGAGTGGAAGATCTCGGCCTTTCACAAACATTGCACAAGTGCCTGGATTGAAGAATGCACTTGTCATCACTTCTACACCATTAAAATGAAGGATGCTCGGCTACAGGGGAATTTATGGTGCAAACGTTTTGTCATCAGGTGAAGATTTTTTATTATACCCCCAAGCCAAAGGTCTTCCTCTTGTCCCGTATTCACTCACCCTGACTTTGAGCTTTTGTCACTTGACTTAATGACTAAGCCACTGTCATCCTGGGGTATTGGGTTTTCATCCGAAGTTGCTGATTAGGTCTGTCAGTGCTGCGTTCTTTTCACTGCATTCCTGACGGTGCCACATTGCAGTAGGGGGACCACCTGTCTGACTTCTGAGAGCACTCCGCATCTAGGGATCAGGTGTTAAGATAAAGATAAGATAAAAACTTTACTGATCCCACACTGGGGAAATTCGCTATTCAATTATTGATATCATGCAGGACAAGTAGGAGTTTTCTAGAAGATGGACTAGCATCAGTAGGGTGCTAAGTCTTGACAGCATCGTCCACAAAGAACAACTTTATTGGCTGCACAGATGGCCCAAGCGCTACAGTTCACTAACTTCCACTGGGATCTGTAGGAACTGGCCTCAAATTGACCTTCAGTTCTATACATAGTGAATTACTAATTATGCAATGAAGGTGAGTGTCCTCATTATGTTGTAAAGAGGCTAGATTTACTGGAACATTGGCTCATTTCCACAAAAATCGTCTACAGGATCGACTTTGTACACCAGGATAGCGGTAAGGCAAGTCATAACCAACATTAGCAAACAAAAATGTTCCTTAAGCATTCTTTGGATGTTTAAAAGTTCCAGGTTTCTAAAGGGTTTCTACTTAGAACCTTCAGTGAAAGCAAAAACAAGTGTTGGAAGGTTCTTCATAGAATGTTTAAAGATTTCCCCAGAAGAACAAAACAAAGGATTATTCAGGATACTCAGGATAGCTTTTTTTTCTCATAAGGTATAAGGTGAAGGTGTGAACTAGAAGCTCAGTCACATGAGCCACTACCTTGTTCTTGTTTCCCCGGACTTCTAATGAGACCTGTTCCCAATCAGCGCAGTCCCTATAAATAACCTGGACTTTCACTGAATCTTTGCAAAGTCTTGCTTCTAGCATTCCACTACCAACATTATAGTGCCTTTTGTTTGTGTACATACTTTTCCGGTATTGACCCTGTCCTGTTTTGTTTATTGAGTTCCTCCTAATCTAGTTATATCTGACTGCCCATTGCCTCATGCTTTCCCTATCAATTAGATTTTGGTTTGCCCGTTTAGATTTGGATTTTATTTTCTTCGATCAATAAAACTCTACACTTGCACCAAACCCTGTCTGTGCCTGACACCAACAAACATGTTAAGATGTATTAATTATAGCAGATGCATTCATATCTTAGGTTAAAAAAAGATGCAATCTGTTCGTAACTATTCTTCACCCCTTCCCTCTGGTATATCCCTTAAGGGTTCTATATGGAATAGTACAAATAAAGGGTTTCCTTCTCAGTGCAGGCTGCAAGTAGAACCCCTGTAGGAAACAAATTTGTCCAAGTGTAGTTAACAATTAGTCGCAATCTTGAATTTCTGTAAAGAAACCATCAGTGAGTGATGGCTGTGTATTTGAGGTCAGCTTGTGACAAACTTCTGTTTTGTTTTTTTGTTGTTCCACCATGATCCTGGCAGGATGATAAGGAGGGTGAGTGCTTCAAGACCTTCATAACACATGGCTCCTTTCTCCAAAACGTTTTCCTGAGTAACCCCAGCACAGTTCTAAAAGACAGATACAAGTGTTTTTGTTTTACAAGAGTTTTGTTCTTCATCACTCTGGTCTTCCTCTTGCTCACGTATAATGTAAGGGCGATGATTTCATAAATATTCATAATGGTGTTATAAGCTGTACCAATCATTTAATGATGAATAATAGATGCAAATTTTTCTTAGCCAATCATCTTGTCCTGTATAGTCCAATCGAATAACATACAATCACAAAGGTACCGCAGTTCTTCATTGCTCTGCTCTCTCCTCGCTGTCTCTTCTCTTCTCTGTAACGACTTCTCTAGAAAGTCTTCAGAATAAATTCTCTGTCTAATGTTGCTGCGAGCTTTTCTTCTGTCTTGGAATAAACTCTGACTTCTATTTGAAGACTCTGTACGCCTCATCATTTTTGACACCAGTGGGGTTTTTGGAAGCGTCTCAATGTTCCTGTAAATCTATCCCCTTTATAACCTAATGAGGTCACTCATCTTCATTCTGTAGATATTAATTCATTAGAAATGAAACTCAGAATCGATTAGGGAGACATCCCCCACTGAAACCCTTTGTTGTACGGTTGTACATAGAACTTTATGGGTTCCTCTAGAGGGAGAAATCAAAGTTTATGGACAGGTTTTGAACAATTTTGTTAAATTAATTTTACTTATTGTCACAAATTGTATGTAATATTGTTCCCTAGGGTGGCATTGGGGACAGTGGGTAGCGATGCCAGCTTTTAGCTCCAGGGTGTCTGGGTTGATCTTGAGCATCTGTTACTGTCTGTGTGGAGTTTAACATGTCCTGTCCTGACTTTGTCCACAGTGTTCCCAGGATAGGCTCCGAGTCCACTGTAACCCTGGCTAGGATAAAGTGGTTACTGCTGATTAATGAATATATATTGTTTTCATTTTAAAAAAAACCCCTAAAAATAGTAATAATAAAAGTAAAAAGGCTGGTTAGTCTTTAATATGTTACATCATTGCATCAAAGAAAATGCTTATTTGTTAAAAATAAATAAATAAATAAATAAATAACTCAGGTGCCAGAAATGCATCTTTAGAGTCCTTTAGAGTTCTTCTTTAGCCATAGAAGAACCATTTTCGGTCCTTAAAGAACATTTTTCAGAGTCTTAAAAAGTCTTAAAAAACTGTGTAAGCAGATAATGTACAGAGAGAGCAGGTTCCAACAACCAATCCGAATTTCATCAGTGGTTTTTCCTTTAAGAGAAAGGGCAGATATTTTTGGAGGAATACTAATAGCAAGTGAATTTTCCTAAAGGCTTTGTCCTACACCAGCCCCAAATGAGTTTATTTAAAATCATTTTCTACATACATTTATAAATCATAAGTCTAACTACTGTATCTAAATTCTGTTTATGTTCCTTGTTCTTCCTAATTTAATTAAAGAGTAACTCCATTTAAGACCATGTAATAAGCTGTAACGTAATAGATTTTACTGGGAGTGTATGAATTAATATTATGCTGGTGCATATGTGAGCTAAAATTCTATCATATTTATTACACTATGTTTGTGTATTGCCTAGGTACTGTACTTAATACAGTTGTATTAATAGTGGGGACTACTTGCTATTTTGTTTGGGGTTTTTTAGATGGATAGATAGATAGATAGATAGATAGATAGATAGAGGAGCTACAGTGCTAATGTAATTTGTTGCCTGTGTTCACAGCAGACATGAGTGTTTGATTTTTAGAGATTACTGTGCGTTTGATATTATGAGCAGAGACGTTAATCTCATAGCAGCTTTTTTGAAATGTCTAGATGAAATTTATTGTCGACAAGTGATGAACTCCATTATTTAAAATTTCATGCTGATCCGTGATGACTTCCATTACAGGGATTAATAAGTACCAAGAGAAGAAAAAAAAAAGCATTAAATGGATTTAATTACTGTCAAAAACTGAATCCTAAAACACCACCCATGTGGCCATTGCAGCTTCTCAACTAATGATAAATTGGGGTGGAGAGAGAGAGAGAGCAATGAAGAGACAGAGAGAGAGAGAGAGAAATGAAGAAGAAGAGGAAGGCGTGAAACAGAAAATGAAGAAGAGAGAAATAATAAAAGGGAATAAGAAGAGAAAATGAACTGAATGAAATTAAAATAAACAGATAAACGGGAAGAGAGGAAGAGTGAGGAAGAGAATGAGAAAGGAGCGATGAAGAGTAGATACAGTGGGGTAAATAAGCATTGAACGCTTCAACATATTATTCAGTAAATATATTTCCAATGAGGTTATTCACATGAAATTTTCACCAGACATCAGTATTAACTCAAGAAATCCACAAATATAAAGAATTCACAACATTAAAGTCCATAAATGAAGTTATGTGTAATAAAGTGGAATGACACGGGAAAAAAGTATTGAACACACTAACTGAAATGTATTTAATACCTAGTGGAGAAGCCTTTGTTTGTAATGACAGCTTCAAGACTCTTCCTGTATGAAGAAATTAATGTTCCGCCGTATTCAGGTGTCATTTTCGGCCCATTCTTCTAAACATGTTGTCTTTAAATCTTGTTCAATTGAATTTAAGTCAGGTGACTGGGCCATTCTAACACCCTGGGCTTCTCCACTAAGTATTAAATACATTTCAGTTAGCGTGATCAATACTTTTTTTCCCGTGTCATTCCAATTTATTACACAGAACTTCACACATAACTTTTTTTCAGGTTACTGAAAAAAAAATGTTGACGTGTTCAATACTTATTTTCCTCCACTGTAGAAAAAGGGAGGGAGCTTTGATGAAAACAAAATTGTAGGAGCGTAGATACCCTACAGATAAAAAATAAGAAGAAAAGAACAAGATAAGAGAGACATAGACAGATAGAGAGATAAAGATAGACAGAATGGGTTAAGAAAGAGAAAATGTGATCAGGAAAATGAAAGAGAGAGAACGAGGGAGGGAAGCAGGATGAATGGTAAAAAAAATAGAGTGAGAGATGAAGTCAATTAAATAAATGAGTAATATGGATTGAGTGAGGAATAAAATTAACAAGTGAGACAGAAAACATA